>NC_048299.1:118971861-119271826 GCF_013100865.1 Trachemys scripta elegans | reverse complement strand
TCCAGAGATGGTGGGGAGGGGGGGCTGGCCAGCAAGGCCCCCCCACCCCTGACTCAGCAGCAGTGGTAGCAGCAACAGCAGCAGCAGTCTAGGGAGGGAGCTCTAGCCAGCAGCAGCGCAGGGAGTAAGGGAGAAGGAGCTCCAGCCAGCAGGGCAGGTGGAGAGGAGAAGGAGAAGGAGAAGGAGGGAGAGCTCCAGCCAGGAGGGCAGCCACAGAGGACACTGAGCACACTCTGTAAAGGGGTGGACACCCGCTCCTGCCCTGAGGGGTTGGAAAAGCCCTTGAAGAGGGCGGTGGAAGGGCAAGATGCCTGGGTTGATTGGGAGGAAGCAGGCTCAGCTGGGGCCATGCCCCAATCAGGGCCCAGCTAGCCCTATAAAGGCTTGAGCCAGGCACTCAAGCAGACAGTCTCCCTCTGACTGGAGAGAGAAACAGAACTGGCTGCAGGGAGCTCATCCAGGGACCTAGAGTGAGGCAGGGCTGGGGAAAGGCCTTGGGTGTTGGGAAGCCCCAGGCCAGTAACTCCCTAGGCTGCAGGGCCTAGTCCAAAGTCCACATAGGTATTGGAGTTGCAGAGGGGCAGCCTGAGGGTGGGTAAAGGCAGCCAGTCCAAACTCCTTGTTGTTGGTAATGATTGGCTGATAGACTGCAATCTGCCCCAGGGCATGGGGGTAGAGGGTGACTGGCAATAGCCATGACTGAGGTGACATTGGGATAGGGGATGGGGGTTCCCCTGGGTGGGGAACCCAGAGGAAGTAGGGTACTGCCAGGGGGGCAGCACCTGAGATAAGAGCACCAGGGTCCTGGGAGGGACACGGGGGGCCAACGGCAAGCAGATCACTGGCCTGCAGAGGGCACTCCTGGGTCAAAGAGCTAATTCCCAAGGATGACCAACAGCAGGAGCTGCAGGGGTGAGTTTGAGCTGTGCTACAGGTACCCTCAAGACCTTTCACCCTCTCTTCCCCCCCCCTCGGAAGAGCTGAGAAAGAAAACAAAGGAAATTAGCCGTTGCCACCAGCTAGTCAAACAGCATGTGCACAAATCTCTTAGGACACCAAAAATCCAATCCTGTTCTTAAAAAAGGTAAATTTTATTAAAAACAAAAAGAAAGAAAATACATCTGGAACTTAGGCTTTTGCTAGATTTTTAAAAGAGCAATTCCAAAAATCAAGCACCCAAAATAGTTTTCTTGGGGGTTCAGTTTAAAGGTTACAAGCAAATAAAAGCATCTGGGGTTAGCACAGAGGAGTCCACAAGCCAATAAGAAATAAAAGAAATAACCCTAATCACATCTGTTTAGACATTCCCTAATTTTATTTACATATCTGAGGCCTCAGATAAGTAGGTTTGAGGTATGAATTGATAATTTATAATCATAACTGGCTTAAGTTGCTTTAAAGCATTGCTGCTCCATCCCTGCAGCGCAGAAAACAGACAAAGGGAAAGTTTCTTTCCTAATTTTAAAAAGTTTTGCCTTCCCATTGGCTCTCTTGATCAGGTGTCCACTCCTTTTCTTTTACCTGTGGGCTTGTTAACCCTTTACAGGTAAAGCAAGCAGAGAACAGACACCAAGAGGGATTTTACAGCTAACTGGCTGGCTGGGTGCCTATCAAAGGGAGCTCCCCCCCGCTTCATTTATCCCCCCCCCCCCCACAAACGTTTCATGGAGATCTCTCAGGAGGATTCAAGGGACATCATCCTTGTGCCCATAAACAAACTGCTTCATATGCCTCCCCCCGAGAACTAGCTCCACAGGGGAATGAAAGACAGATAACAATGCTCTCTCTCTTTGTTATACTGCTACCTCTTTGGCACAAGTAAATTAATGAAAAGTTGACATTTGTGTCCTGCTACATTGGGGTCAGGTGCCATCTGTATATTCAAACGTTGTAATGGGAAATGCATGCACACAGTCATCTGAGGTTCCTCCCCCTACATCAGGCTCATCCATGCTTGACTGCGGAGACTGACTAGACTGCAGTGGAGTCTCGAACAGATCCTGGTTCAAGGCATAGCTGGACCCCTGGGTTACATGTCCTTCATCCGCCTCTTCACTGTTCATGGTGGGGGTTTGTGTCTCGGGCTCCTTGGAGTTATCCACATGCTCTGTGGGGTGCTGGTGGGGTCTCTGCCAAGTATGGCATGCAGCTCTTTGTAAAAGAAGCAGGTATCTGCCTTAACACCAGACCTACTATTGGCCTCCCTGGCCTTCTGTATGCCTGCCATAGTTCCTTTGCTTTCATATGGCACTGCTGTTGATCCCTGTCATACCCTTTCCTGCATCCCCCATGCAATCTGCTTGTAGAAGTCCACATTCCGATGGCTGCTCTGTAGCTGGGCCTGCACAGACTCTTCTCTCAATAGGCCTAAGAGATCCAATAGCATGAGTGTGTAGCTAACATGGTTGGTTGGGCAGTTTCATACAACAAGGGAGAGCTGCTAGGTGTGTTCACCAAGCTGCATGATCAGGAAAAGGCATTTCAAAACTAAGCAGGGTTTTTAAAGGGGCAGGCTTCTGGCCTCCATGGGTAGTGGAGTTCATAATTCTGACAGTTCTGTCCATACTAGGCACTGTGGGACAACTGCTGGAGGATTGTTAGGGTTGACATAGGTTACACAGTGTCTAAACGCACACTGTGCATTGGTCAACTATGGCTAAACTCTATTTGGGGAGGTGGTGTTACCTGGAACAGGGTGCTTACATTGGTGGGAGACAAATTTGAGTGTAGACAAATGCACACCTACAAGGTGACCTATGTTGACCTAACTTTGTAGTGTAGAGTAGACCAGGCCTCAGTATAGCAGTAAAATTTCTGTTTGAAGGTTGACTGTTCTAAGTGCTCTAAAATCCATATGGTTACACGGATTGATTTGGAGTGCCTCAAGGGGGACACAGAGTATGAATCATAGAATATCAGGGTTGGAAGTCAAATCCTAGTGAGGTAAATAGAATATCAGGGTTGGAAGGGACCTCAGGAGGTCATCTAGTCCAACCCCCTGCTTAAAGCAGGACCAATCCCCAGACAGATTTCTGTCCCAAATCCCTAAATGGCCCCCTCAAGGATTGAGTTTACAACCCTGGGTTTAGCAAGCCAATGCTCAAACCACTGAGCTAGCCCTCCCACCCTGAATTAGCTATAGTCCTCTTTATAATAGTCCTTAACATATATGAAAAGCGGTATCAGGTCTGTGCTGGGGTGTATAAACCCCTCAATGGAACTAAGGGGATTAAAGAGCAATTCTGGACCCAGATGATCCCACCCAGCCACACCTGCAGAGCATGTTCAGCTGGTGAGGAAGCTCAAAAGGGAGCCAGATAGCATCAATGGGGACTAACTAGACAGGAGAAGGACCTGCCCTGAGCAAGAGCAAGGATACTGCAGTAACCTCAGGACAAAATGCAGAGACACAATTTCTCGATACTTTAAATAACTGCTTCTTGGAGCAGCTGGTATAGGAACCCACAAGGGGAGAGGCAATTCTCGATTTCATCCTGAGTGGAGAGCAGGATCTGGTCCAAGAGGTAACTATAACAGGACTGCTTGGAAATAGTTACCATAATATAATAACTTTTAACTTTCCTGTGGTGGGAAGAACACCTCAACAATTCAACACTGTGGCATTTAATTTCAGAAAGGGGAACTATGCAAAAATGAGGGGCTTAGTTAAACAGAAATTAAAAGGTACAGTGACTAGAGTGAAATCCCTGTAAGTTGCATGGACACTTTTCAAAGACACCATAATAGAGGCTGTCACGGAGTATAGGGGGACTCAGGGCCCTGCACCCCCGGCTTCCTGCGATTCACCATGACTCTCAGCCAGCCAGTAAAGCAGAAGGTTTATTTGGATGACAGGAATACAGTCCAAGACAGGTCTTGCAGGCACAGACAACAGGGCCCCCCTCAGTTAGGTCCAGCTTGGGGTCCCAGGGCATGCCAGCCCACCCCCCTTGGGGGGTCAGAGCCATCTCTGCCTCCCAGCCATCTCTCCAGCCTGCTTCCAGCACTCTGCTTTCAGCGATCCCTCCCACAGCCTTTGTTCAGTTTCCCGGGCCCCGGAGTCACCTGACCTCCAACCCCCTCCTGGGTTCTCATGTTACAAGCTCAGGTATGTTCCCTCGGGCCGACTCCCATCCTCCGATGCAGACCACACTAGTCACACTCCCCTGTCAGCATTCCCACACCCCAGCAAGAACAGTCCCAGTTCGTCACATCTCTCCCCCCTTCGAGACCGAACTGAGCGGGGTCACTTTAGCCAGTGACCTGGGGAAGTTCGAACCTACCCCCGTTCCCATGGATGCCCCCGCATCCCTCCAGTTCCTTGGTGGGAATTACACCAGGCCCCTTCAGTTTCACGCCCCCCCTTAGGTCGGGGTGCTTGATGGCACTCGCAGTTCGCATGTGGGAAGGTTTATGCGGCCTGTGCCCTTTTCCCACCCCCATACCTCTGGGGTTCCAACTGGGCTGTGGTCTTCTCCCAGCGCTCCAGTCTGGAGGTCTGTGCTTTGGGCTCTCTTGGTTTAGAGCCGCCCTTTTAACCTTGGCCACCCTCTGGAAAGGATCCTTATTGCTGGGCAAGGGTCCTAAAGCTGTTTTCCCCTTGTCCCAGGCCTTCCTCCCCCTCTGACAGGGGTCACAGGATCCGCAGTACTGTCGGACAGTAACAAAGACCCCAGGCCAGTAAAAGCTCCGTAGCAGCCTCTGCTGGGTACGCCAGGTTCCCTGGTGCCCTGAGAGGGGAATGTCATGGGCCCGGCACAGCAGCTGGCGGCGATACTTCTGGGGTACCGCCAGCTGCCTCCTGATCCCCCCTGACTCCATTTTCCCTGGGGGAGCCCATTCTCGGTACAGGAACCCCTTCTCCCACAGGAACCTTTTCCGGCCACCTCGTCCCATGGTCTGTACCGCATTGAGGTCGGCCAGGTCCCTTATCTTCCGCAAGGAGGGCTCTCTCTGCAACTCGGCCTGGAACTCAGCAGCTGGGACAGGGATGGCCACCTGCTCTTTCTCGCCCGCTGGGTCTGAAGCTGCAGCCTCCCTGAGCCGTGTCCCTGGGCGTTCCCTCCCCACCAGGTTAGGGTCCTGCGCCTCAGGCAAGGCACCCCCCCCAAGGCCAGGGCGCAGGGCCCCTCGCCGGCTCTGACTGCGGGTCACAACCAGTGCCTTTTGGGGGTTGCTTGGCCAGTTCTCCAGGTCCCCCCCATCAATACCTCAGTGGGCAAATACGGGTGTACCCCCACATCCTTGGGGCCCTCCTTGGCCCCCCACTTCAGGTGTACCCTTGCCACGGGCACTTTGACTGGTGTTCCGCCCACCCCCGTCAGGGTCAGGTAGGAGTTGGGCACCACCTGATCTGGGGCCACCACCTCGGGCCGGGCCAGCGTCACCTCTGCGCCCGTATCCCAGTATCCATTGACCTTCCTCCCATCCACCTCCAGGGGAACAAGGTACTCTCTCCGGAGGGACAGCCCCGCGCCCACCGTATAAACCAAAAACCCTGAGTCTGGGGCATCCAGCCCCCTAGAGGAACTGGCCTGGGGCCCTTCTCTCTCTTGAGCAGTTGATAAGCTGCCAGCCCCTCTTGCGTGAGAAGCCTGCCCCTCGTCCGTCTGGGCCTCTACCAAGTTAACCCTATGCGGGTTCGGTCTGCTCAGTCTGTCCTTGAGCTTGGGGCACTGGGCCCGAACGTGGCCTCTTCGGCCGCAGTAATAGCAGCTCATGTCCTGTGGGTCCCCTCGAGCCGGTCGGTTGTCCCTGACGCTGGGCATTCCCCGTGGGAGGGGATTCCCCATATTCCCCCTTTGGGAGGTCCCAGGGTGACTCTCTCTCTGCATCGCGGCGGGCCTGTTCCTTTGGGGCTCCTCCCTGCCACCCCCTGACCAGCTCTTTACAAACTCATCAGCCAGCTGCCCGGCGTGTCGCGGGTTCTCTGGCTTTCTGTCCACCAACTACAGCCTCAGGTCGGATGGGCACCGCTCATACAGTTGCTCCAGTACCAGCAGTTTAATCAGGTCCTCCTTCGTCTGGGCCCCACCAGCCCACTTGCTGGCGTACCTTTCCATGCGGACGGCTAGTTGCAGATATGAGATCTCAGGGGTTTTATCTTGACTCCGGAACCTTTCCCGGTACATCTCAGGAGTCAGCCCAAACTCACGTAGCAGGGCCTTTTTGAATAGTTCGTAGTCCCCTTTCTCTGCCTCTCCCAGTTGGCGGTACAATGCCACGGCTTTGGGGTCCAGTAAGGGGGTAAGGACCCGGAGTCTGTCCGTGGGATCAACCCGGTGCAGCTCGCAGGCCGTCTCAAAGGCCTCCAGGAAGTCATCCATGTCCTCCCCCTCCTTGTATGGGGCCATGATGCACTTATCAAAGCTCCGTGCAGTCCTGGGTACCCCCTCACTCACCGCAGCCGGGGGTTCGCCGCCCTTCAATCTCACCAGTTCCAGGTCATGCTGACGCTGTCTCTCATTCTCCTGTCTCTGTCTCTCTTCATGCTGTCTCTGTCTCTCGTTCTCCTCCCGTTCATGCTGTCTCTGTCTCTCTTTCTCCTCCCGTTCACGCTGTCTCTGTCGTTCACGATCCTCCAGCTCTCTCAGTTTTAGCTCTTTCTCCCATTCCAGCCAATTCCGCTCCACGGATGCCGAACGTCGCCGGGAGGATCCTCTGCTGGCCGGCGGGCTTCGCCGGGGGGATCCCCTGCTGGCCGGGGGGGTCACGGCGCCTTCGGTATTTGCTGGGCTCCTCCCCACCCTTCCCCTAGGCATAGGAAGGAGGGGTCTCGGGAAGCCCTCAGCAGCCGGCTGACCACTCCCAGCTGGGACAGACACTGGTGCCTGCGCTGCATTTGCCAGGCTGCTTCCCTGAGACACAGGGATCAGTTCATTCGCGCGGTCTTCCGCCTCCAGCTGGGCAATGAGCTGTTCTTTGGTGAGCCTCCCAATGCGCAGCCGCCTCTGCTTGCACAGCTCCACCAGGTCGCTCTTAAGCCGCTTGGCATACATCTTCCTGCTGGCCACTCACCGGCCTGTGTGCTCACAGCTCCCCACAGTTCCCAGGGGGACCCCTAGTGTGCCAGCCCTTCTCGAGGTCACCGCCTCTCTGCCAGGGTCGAGCTGCAGACTCCTCCGCCCCTGGGACCACTCGCTGCGATCCCCCCGGGGGACCCTGTTACTGCAAAAGTCCTTCTCGCTGGTCACACACTCCCAGGGGTAATAACAGTCTCTCTCCCACTCTTCAGCCGGCCTGGTCCCCGTCAATCCCCCTTCGTTTTACTGCTCCCCAGTCACTTACTGCAGGAAGCGCCGTCCACGGGGTGCAGTAGATCCCGCCACTGCCACCAGTTGTCACGAAGTATAGGAGGACTCAGGGCCCTGCACCCCCGGCTTCCTGCGATTCACCATGACTCTCAGCCAGCCAGTAAAGCAGAAGGTTTATTCGGATGACAGGAATACAGTCCAAGACAGGTCTTGCAGGCACAGACAACAGGGCCCCCCTCAGTTAGGTCCAGCTTGGGGTCCCAGGGCATGCCAGCCCACCCCCCTTGGGGGGTCAGAGCCATCTCTGCCTCCCAGCCATCTCTCCAGCCTGCTTCCAGCACTCTGCTTTCAGCGACCCCTCCCACAGCCTTTGTTCAGTTTCCCGGGCCTCGGAGTCACCTGACCTCCAACCCCCTCCTGGGTTCTCATGTTACAAGCTCAGGTATGTTCCCTCGGGCCGACTCCCATCCTCCGATGCAGACCATCCTAGTCACACTCCCCTGTCAGCATTCCCACACCCCAGCAAGAACAGTCCCAGTTCGTCACATCGGCCCATCTTAAATGTATTCCCCAAATTAAAAAACACAGTAAACGAACTAAAAAAGAGCCACCATGGCTTAACAACCATGTAAAAGAAGCAGTGAGAGATAAAAAGGTATCTTTTAAAAAGTGGAAGTCAAATCCTAGTGAGGTAAATAGAAAGGAGCATAAACACTGCCAAATTAAGTGTAAAAATGTAATAAGAAAAGCCAAAAAGGAGTTTGAAGAACAGCTAGCCAAAAACTCAAAAGGTAATAACAAAATGTTTAAGTACATCAGAAGCAGGAAGCCTGCTAGACAATCAGTGGGGCCCCTGGACAATCAAGATACAAAAGGAGCACTTAAAGACAATAGTCATTGCAGAGAAACTAAATTAATTCTTTGCTTCAGTCTTCACGACCGAGGATGTTAGGGAGATTCCCAAACCTGAGACAGCTTTTGTAGGTGACAAATCTGAGGAATTGTCACAGATTGAGATGTCACTAGAGGATGTTTTGGAATGAATTGATAAACTTAACAGTAACAAGTCACAGGGAGCAGATGGCATTCACCCGAGAGTTCTGAAAGAACTCAAATGTGAAATTGCGGAACTACTAACTATGGTATGTAACCTGTCCTTTAAATCGGATTCTGTACCTGTCAAGGCTCCTTCCCCACTCTGAACTTTAGGGTACAGATGTAGGGGCTTGCATGAAAACTTCTAAGCTTAACTACCAGCTTAGATCTGGTCCGCTGCCACCACTCCCAATGGGCTAACTCCCTTCCCTGGGTAGCCTTGAGAGACCCTTCCACCAATTCCCTGGTGAACACAGATCCAACCCTTTGGATCTTAAAACAAGGAGAAATTAACCATCCCCCCCTCCTTTCTCCCACCAACTCCTGGTGGATCCAGATCCAACCCCCTTGGATCTAAAAACAAGGAAAAATCAATCAGGTTATTAAAAAAGGCTTTTAATTAAAGAAAAAGGTCAACATCATCTCTGTAAAATCAGGATGGAAAATAACTTTACAGGGTAATCAAACTTAAAGAGTCCAGAGGAATCCCCTCTAGCCTTAGGTTCAAAGTTACAGCAAACAGAGGTAAACACCCTAGTAAAAGGTACATTTACAAGTTGAGAAAACAAAGATTAAAAACTAACACGCCTTGCCTGGCTGTTTACTTACAAGTTTGAAATATGAGAGACTTGTTCAGAAAGATTTGGAGAGCATGGATTGATGTCTGGTCCCTCTCAGTCCCAAGAGTGAACACTCCCCAAAAACAAAGAGCACAAACAAAAGCCTTCCCCCCACCAAGATTTGAAAGTATCTTGTCCCCTTATTGGTTCTTTGGGTCAGGTGTCAGCCAGGTTACCTGAGCTTCTTAACAGGTAAAAGGATTTTGGAGTCTCTGGCCAGGAGGGATTTTATAGCAGTGTACACAGGAGGGCTGTTACCCTTCCCTTTATAGTTATGACAGTACCCAATGACTGGAAGATAGCTAATGTAACGCCAGTATTTAAAAAGGGCTCTAGAGGTGATCTCAGCAATTACAGACCGGTAAGTCTAACATCAGTACTGACAAATTAGTTGAAACAATTGTAAAGAATAAAATTGTCAGACACCTAGAAGAACATAACTTGTTGGGCAAAAGTCAACATGGTTTCTGTAAAGGAAAATCAAGTCTTACTAATCTATTAGAGTTATTTAAAGGGGTCAACAAATCTGTGGACAAGGCGGATCCAGTGCACACAGTGTACTTAGATTTCCAGAAAGCCTTTGACAAGGTCCCTCACCAAAGGCTCTTATGTAAATTAAGTTGTCATGGGATAAGAGGGAAGATCCTTTCATGGATTGAGAGCTGGTTAAAAGACAGGGAACAAAGGGTAGGAATAAATGGTAAATTTTCAGAATGGAGAGGGGTAACTAGTGGTGTTCCCCAAGGGTCAGTCCTAGGACCAATCCTATTCAACTTATTCATAAATGATCTGGAGAAATGGGTAAAAAGCGAGTGTCAAAGTTTGCAGATGATACTAAACTGATCGAGATAGTTAAGACCAAAGAAGACTGTGAAGAACTTCAAAAAGATCTCACAAAACTAAGTGATTGGACAACAAAATGGCAAATGAAATTTAATGGGGATAAATGTAAAGTAATGCACATTGGGGAAAAATAACCCCAACTATACATACAATATGATGGGGGCTAATTTAGCTACAACGAATCAGGAAAAAGATCTTGGAATCATCGTGGATAGTTCTCTGAAGACGTCCACGCAGTGTGCAGCGGCAGTAAAAAAAAAAAAAAAAAAAAAAAAAAAAAACAGGATGTCAGGAATCATTAAAAAGGGGATAGAGAATAAGACGGAGAATATCTTATTGCCCTTATATAAATCCATGGTACGCCCACATCTTGAATACTGCATACAGATGTGGTCTCCTCATCTCAAAAAAGATATAATGGCATTAGAAAAGGTTCAGAGGAGGGAAACTAAAATGATTAGGGGTTTGGAATGGTAACCATATGAGGAGAGCTTAGAGAGGCTAGGACTTTTCAGCTTGGAAAAGCGGAGACTAAGGGGGGATATGATAGAGGTATATAAAATCATGAGTGATGTGGAGAAAGTAAATAAGGAAAAATTATTTACTTGTTCCCATAATACGAGAACTAGGGGCCACCAAATGAAATTAATGGGCAGCAGGTTTAAAACAAATAAAAGGAAGTTATTCTTCACACAGCGCACAGTCAACTTGTGGAACTCCTTGGCTGAGGAGGTTGTGAAGGCTAGGACTATAACAGGGTTTAAAAGAGAACTGGATAAATTCATGGAGGTTAAATCCATTAATAGCTAATAGCCAGGATGGGTAAGGAATGGTGTCTCTAGCCTCTGTTCATCAGAGGGTGGTGATGGATGGCAGGAGAGAGATCACTTGATCATTACCTGTTAGGTTCACTCCCTCTGGGGCACCTGGCATTGGCCACTGTCAGTAGACAGGATACTGGTCTGGATAGACCTTTGGTCTGACCCAGTATGGTCTTTCTTATGTTCTTAACCTTCTTCTGGAGGAGAAGAGCATACTTGATGAGACCAAATGGACTTAAGGTTCCGTCAGTAACTTTTTCTGTTACTATATCAGGACAGATTGCAAGACTTGGACAACAGAGTGGTGGTAGGAAGTGGCCAGGAAGGAGGGACAGCCTTAAGGTGCTTCTGTGTGCTGGATATGTACTAAGCCGTACTGGACATGTAGTAACCCTGAGCCAGAGCTTGGTGGAATGAGAGGGCCTGGGATCTCCTAACAACCCCCTCCTATTAAGAAGAGAATGAAACCCTTTACATTGTAGACTATCCACTAGTGGGAGGGAGGGGAAGAATGCATACCCTTCAAAACCCCTGGCTGTGGTTGGAAACTCATGGGGGTCAATATCCGTGCCCCTATCTTTCCAGGCACCCTGCCCCACCAGGGAGAGAGAGAACTGAATGGATAACCTGATTGGAGGGTTGACTGAATCCTCCCCAAAAGAAAAAGACAGACCGACACCAGGCATGAAGGTGGTACAGAGGAAAATAGTCACCACATTTCTACAAAGACCTGACACCCTAACCACTAGGTGATGCTTTCAGTGAATGCCGGGCATCGCAACTTGGTGTAGAATGCAAGCATTCTCTTTGGTTCTGCTGTAAGACCTAGAGAAGAGTGTGTGTGTGTGGGGGAGGGGGGAATGGATCTTGACAAATTGTTGAAAAGGCTCATGGATAGCCAATAATAGGAGGCCCAACAAAAACATCAGTGGAAACAGCTGTTCTAGATGGCTGCCCAACAACAACAGCAACTCATCCAGGAGCTGGTGGTGCAACAACAAGAACAGCAACAATGCCTGGTTCAACAACCCCAATGAGCAAGCATGATCCTTGCGGCTGGGACCCCAAGCCCCACCATGACTACAAATCTTCTGGTAAAACTCAGGAAAATGGGGCTGGGTGACACCCCTGAAGCTTTCCCAGTCAGTGTTGAATGGGTCCCCACAGCAGCTCAATAGCCACTTGAACACTGGACTATTTTTCTAGAGCTATATTGTACCAGGTTGGCTCCAGCTGCCTACCTTAGCCTTGACACCATGGATGCCCAGGACTATGTCAGGGTGAAGGTGGCCATCTTGGACATCTTTGCTATCATGGCCGAGACTTAAAGACACCACTTTTGGTGAGAAAAATTTCCCCAGGGGACCTGAACTTGAGTTGTGACCCAGAGCTTTAAGGAACACTGTTATCTGTGGCTCTATCCCAAAAAGTGGACCGGGGAGCAGGTGGCAGAAAAGGTGATGCTGGAACGATTTACACAGATTTTCCCTGGGGGCGGGTGGGCGGGGGCTGAGTGTAGGTGTTGTGACACTGGCCTGAAACATTGGCTGATGTAAATCAAGCTGTCAGAAAATTATTAGGCAGCCACAGGCCCAATGGCAGGAACAACCAGAATGGAAGATCACAGAAGGGTGACCTCCAGGCCCGCCAAGGGGGACAATCTTGGGGGAATTGAATGCTGACCCCTGCGTCCTGGACAATCTGCAGTTATGACAAAACTCTGGAAGGCTGGTTCCAGGCAAAATGAAAGGGAAGAAGGGGAGCCTAGTCCTGACGGAAGACACTCCCCTCCCGCTGGCGCCCAACCTCCCCCACAGCAGTCAAGCAGCAGAAGAAAAACCTCGTCCAGGTGTTGCTTTTCATGCAATGAGGTCATTTCCACTACAACTGCCCCTTCATGGATTGCTCCTATGGACAAGCATGGGCAACAGACACCAGAGCAAGACAAAAAGATCTGGCCAAGGTATTAGTCCTTGTATGAATCAACAAGGTAGAAGTGCTGGCTCTAATAGACTCAGGGTGCAGTCAAATGCTGATCAGAGATCAACTAGCAGAACGTGGAGACAACATGGGGGACACCATCTATATCCAGTGCGCTCATGGTGATATGCACCTATATCCCATGAGGGAGGTACAGCTTAATGTAGGAAACCCCATGGGAAGAGTATGGACAGGTGTGGCCCATATGCTGGCTTACCCAGTGATTTTGGGCCAGGACTGGGAGTTCTTTGGGAAAGTCATAAAGTTGTGGGGCTACAAACCCCTGAAAGGGGAAGACCCTCAGGGAGAGGCCCTCAAGCTGCAAAAACCCAGAAAGCTGGCTGGAGTCAGAGAAATGGAAGATCCTGGTGAAGGGACCTCCTAACAGGAACAATGCCCTCCCCACAACAGGGAAAACAGAAGACCTCACCCTCTCAAGACATGGACTTAAACTATGTTGACACTAGCACTTTTGTTGGTAAAACTTTTGTTGGTCAGGGGTGTGAAAAAACACCCCCCTGACTGACATAAGTTTCACCGACAAAAGCACCAGTATGGACAGAGCTATGTTGGTAGGGTATGCTCTCCCACTGACAAAGCTGCTGCTGCTCATTGGGGGCAGTTTAAATATGCTGGAGGGAAATCCCTTTTCTGTCAGCATAGAGCAGCTACAGAGGAGATCCTTACAGCAGCACAGCTGCAGTGGGACAGCTGTGTTGCTGTAAGGTTTATAGTGTAAACACAGCCTTACTAATGGCCAACATACTTTTTGTAAATGAACAAAAAGACAACCTGATCCTGAACAGGGCATATGACCAGTTCTCCAGCATAAATGGAGACTGGTAGATCCACATCTGATGAAGCAGTGGCCCTGCTTCAAATTTAAGGAAGAGAGACTATAGAGGGAGGCAAAAGATTCCCAAACCAGAGAAGTAAGAGTACATCTACTCCCAAAGAAGTTCCACAGGAGAGTATTACAGGTGGCACATGTAGTACACTTAGAGCAAGAGAAGATGCTTGAAAGGGTAATTCTCAGATTTTACTGGCCAGGTCAAGGACTACTGCATGTTATGCCCAGAGTGCCAATGGAAAGGACGCGAAAAGACCCCAAAAGCTCTACTAGTCCCTCTCCAGGTAGTCCGAGTACTCTTCAAGAAGCTCAGCATGGACTTAGTGGGATGCCTGGAAAAGAGTGAAGCCAGGTACCAGTATATTCTGGTGATAATAGACTATGTCACACAGTACCTGGAGGTCATCCCCCTTCATTTGACCACGGTGATTAACATCACCACTGAACTTATGAAGGTTTTTGCACAGGTAGGGATCCTAAATAGATACCTACTGACCAAGGGGCCAACTTTATGTCAAGGTTAATGGGGGAATTGTGTGACCTCTTAAAGATCAAGGTCTATCACTCTCAGAGTGATGGGCTGGTGGAGTGCTTCAATAAAGTATTTAAAAAGATGCTTAGAAAACTTGTGGCCTTGAACCCCTGTCTCTGAGGTGCCAGAAGCATGAACAAGGTTCTTCCAATTTGAACTGTTATATGGGAGGCAATCATGTGGGATTCTGAGCCTCCTCTGTGAGATGTGGGAAGAGAAGAGCAGAGCCTGTGAAAAAACAACACGGTACTGTATGTGATTTACCTGAGGGAGAATTTGGAGACACTGCAGGCTTTAGCTAAAGAAAACCTGTTGAAGTCCCAGCAGAAGCAGGAACCAAGGATCCAGGATGCAAGAATTTGGACTCGGGTATAGGGTCTTGTTACTACTTGTTACCTCAGAATCGAAGCTACTGGCCAGGTGGCAAGGTCCATTTGAGGTGGTGAGGAAGGTGCGGATGGTCAGTTATGAAATTTGCCAGCCAGAAAAGAAACAAGGATTTATTGTGTGAACCTGCTAAAGGCCTGGCAGGACCAAGAAGGCCTCCTCATAGCACCGTCTCTACTCGAACCTGAGATTGTCCTACAGGCACCCTTAGACCATAATGCTGAACTGATACCTGTGGGAGAAGAACTCCAGCCTCAAGAAAAACAACAGTTTTGACAGCTGATAGAAGCCTTCACCTCAGTATTCTCCTTCCTTGAAAGATGTGGGAGATGGTCTGCTGGGAACTTCACCCCTAACTCCAACATGGCCTGGTTGAGGAGTCCTATAGTGAGTAGAGGAGCCCCACCCGTGCTTGTGCCAAAACCTGATCTGTCACCCTGATTTTTCACTTATTTCCTGAGAGTAAACACAGTATTGAAATTTGATGCATATCCTATGCCTAGAGTACATGACTTGCTGGACAGGCTTGGGGATGCCAAGTATATATTCACTCTTGACCTAATGAAGCATTATTGGCAGATTCCTTTGACAACCAAACCAGGAGAGAAGACCACATTGTCCACACCTTTGGTCTCCACCAATTTAAGTCCATGCCCTTCGGTTTTCATAAAGCTGTGGCTACCTTCCAATGCATGATGATACTTCAACCATACAGACAGTATGGCACAGCATACATCGATGATATTGTCATAATTACAACTGGAACAATCACTTGAGACACATCAATAGAGCAATCCCTCAAAGAGACAAGACTAACAGGTAACTTGGCCAAATGCAGATTGGCCACCTGGCAGGTGATTTACGTTAGCTATATTGTAGGGGGTAGGCACCTGAACCTGCTAATAGGAAAAGTTCAAGCCTTGGAGCAATGCCCCAGACCAACCACAAAAAAGCAGGTGCACCACTCCTGATAGTCCAAAACCTGCAGCAAAGCATTTAAGACATTGAAAGAATAGTTAAGATGGGAACCAGTGCTCTCACACTCAGACTTTTCAAAACAATTCACATTACAGACAGATGTTTCAGATGTCAGTCTTGGGGCAATACTTTCACAGGATGGTGATGAGGGAGAATACCCCATTCTGTACCTCAGCAGGAATATTCATTAATTATCACTGTGGGACAATCTATAACCCAGATTTATAAGAACAGCTATAGTGGGTGAGATCAATGGTCCATCTAGCCCAACATCCCTCTTTTCTGAAAGGGGCTAACTGTGACACCTTGTACCCCATATAATATCCTGTACCCAATGTTCACCACTTTTATATGGTTATGTTATATTTTGTACAAAGTATGCCTTGCGATGTATCATTTGACAAATCAAACTGATGAATATCATTGTCCTGTTAAGATGTGTGTAACAACACTGTGTGAAAAGCTATGAGATTTTACTGTATGATTGTTATTAGAATATGTTGTAGTTCTAGGTAATGCCCACAAACTAGTTTTTCAGAAAGAAAGACACACTGGCAACCCCAGACAGCCCACTTGACTTTGTCAGTACCTATCACTTACTTAAGCAGCCATTCTTCAGCAAAGGGAAGTATAAACAAGAACTTTACTTTTCTTCCCAGCTACAATGCAAATCTCACATACAGAGGTGGTGTCTGTGTGTGTGTGAGTAATCCTGAAAGAGAGGAGGAGGATATAAAAATAAAGGATAGTGACCTCCACAGGACCAGTCTCCTCTCCACCTTATATCTCTGTGCTCATAACATCACTGAATATCTGAAGAACACTGCACTAATGGGATTCGTCCCAGGCAGAAAGGAAACCCAGCCTGTGAACTGAGAACTGTGAACTATCTGCAGCATCTGGTGTGATGAGAAAAATGTTTGTTTCAAATCCTATTTAGCTTGGTAAAGTTAAAAAATTAGCTTGCAGTTTTATCTTTTTATTTCTCTTGTAACCAATTCTGACTTTTAAGCCTTACTGCTTATAATCACTTAAAATCTATCTTTCTCTAGTTAATAGCTTTATATTGTTTTAGCTAAACCGATGTGTTTGGTTAAAGTATTTGGGAATCTCTACTTAGTCAGCAAGGTTGGTGCATATTAATTACCCATTGTTGGAATGACAGATTACTTCTGAGCTTGTACTGTCCAGTGGGAAGTACAAGATGCACATTTCTGGGGGGCACCCCCTCCAAAGCCTGTCTCATGTATCTGTGAAAAATTGCAGTGGAGTCCCGATATCCCTGGGGTAGGACTGTCCAGCAGAATTGTCTGCCTTCCCATGTGAATGCAGTTTTATACTGACAGGAGGTAGCTAGTGGCAGAGACCAAAACACATTAGCTATGTCCAAAACAGTGAAAATTCAGAATTGGAGTCCAAGACAGGCTAGCATTTCAGGGTACGCTGCCACTACTGAGGCTGGTGAATTGTCCAGAGCATTAATCATAGAATATCAGGATTGCAAGGGACCTCAGGAGGTCATCTAGTCTAACTCCCTGCTCAAAGCAGGACCAATCCCCAAACAGATTTTTGCCCCCAGATCCCTAAATGGCCCCCTCAAGGACTGAACTCACAACCCTAGGTTTAGCAGGCCAATGCTCAAACCACTGAGGCACCAGGTACCATTTGGCTTTCTCATTGGCCACCAGAAACGCCTTGCCTGGCTGTTTACTTACAAGTTTGAAATATGAATGACTTGTTCAGAAAGATTTGGAGAACCTGGATTGATGTCTGGTCCCTCTCAGTCCCAAGAGCGAACGACTTCCCAAACAAAGAGCACAACCAAAAGCCTTCCCCCCGCCCCAGATTTGAAAGTATCTTGTCCCCTTATTGGTCCTTTGGGTCAGGTGTCAGCCAGGTTACCCGAGCTTCTTAACCCTTTACAGGTAAAAGGATTTTGGAGTTTCTGGCCAGGAGGGATTTTATAGTACTGTAAACAGGAGAGCTGTTACCCTTCCCTTTATAGTTATGACACGCCCCCCAAATCACAGATAGTGTTGGACGTCTGGTTCCACACTGGCTGTGATTTCTTCCTGGAGCTCTAGGAGAAAACAGAGTGAATAAGACACATGTACCTTTAGACATACTACTGATTATATAAAAACTAACAATATGTTCCATTCCAAGAACAATTTTTAACCAGTTGACTCTGGGAAACTTTTCCGGGAAGGTGCATCAGCCACTTTGTTAGAAGCTCCTGAAATGTGTTGTAATTTAAAATCAAAATTTTGGGGAGCTAAATTCCACCAAAGAAGTTTTTTGTTATTCCCCTTGGCGGTATGAAGCCACTGTAGCGCAGCATGGTCTGTTTGTAGTTGGAAACGCCGTCTCCAAACATATGGGCGTAGCTTTTTCAGCACGTACACAATGGCGTAGCATTCCTTTTAGCTGATTGACCAGTGGCTTTCCCTCTCAGACAGTTTCTTGCTGAGAAACACGACAGGATGGAATTTTTGATCCGGTCCTTCCTGCATTAAAACTGCTCCCACGCCCCGCTCGGACGCATTTGTGGTTACTAGGAACGGTTTGTCAAAGTCTGGGGCCCTTAGCACAGGGTTAGACATGAGTGTCGCCTTAAGCTGGTTAAAGGCCTTTTGACACTCATCAGTCCTCTGAACTGCATTTGGCTGTTTTTTTCTGGTTAGGTCTGTCAGCGGGGCGGCGATTTGGCTCTAGTGTGGTACAAATCGCCTATAATATTCGGCCAAGCCTAAGAAGGATTGGACCTGTTTCTTTGACTTTGGAACCGGCCACTTTTGGATAGCATCCACTTTGGCCTGTAGGGGATTTATAGTTCCTTGACCCACCTGGTGCCCCAGGTAAATCACTCTGTTTTGGCCTATTTGACTCTTTTTAGCCTTAACAGTTAGTCCCGCCTGCTGGATGTGCTCGAAGACTTTTTCCAGGTGCTCCAGGTGTTCTGTCCATGAATCAGAAAAAATGGCCCCATTATCGAGGTAGGCAACTTCAGATTCTCCCAATCCCGCTAGGAGACAATTTACAAGTTTTTGGAAGGTGGCGGGTGCATTTTGCAACCCGAAAGGGAGTACATTGAATTTATACACCCCTGCCTGGGTGACAAAGGCTGATCTTTTCTTAGCGGGTTTATTTAGTGGTACTTGCCAGTATCCCTTGGTTAAGTTTAAAGTAGAGATGAATTGGGCATGTCCCAATTTCTCCAATAGCTCATCTATGCGTGGCATTGGATAGTTGTTAGGACGAGTTACAGCATTTAGCTTACGGTAGTCCACGCAAAAGCGTATTTCCCCATCTGGTTTGGGAACTAGAACCACTGGAGATGCACATGCACTATTAGAGGGGTGGATTATACCCATCTGTAGCATGTCCTGGATCTCCCTTTGGATAGCAGTTTTGGCATGAGGTGACTCCCGGTAGGGTGGGGTTCTAATTGGGTGAGCATTACCTGTGTCAATGGAGTGGTATGCCCGTTCGGTCCGTCCTGGAGTGGCTGAGAAAATTGGTGCAAAGCTTGTGCACAGCTCCTTGATCTGCTGTCGCTGCAGACGTCCAAGGGTCATGGAGAGGTTTACCTCTTCCACGCCACCATCCTTTTTACCTTTGTAGTAGACACCTTTAGGCCACTCTGCGTCATCTGTTTCCTGGGCTGTAAACTGGCAAACGTTTAATTCTCTGGAATAAAAGGGCTTAAGAGAATTAACATCGTATACCTTAGGCTTTATGTTGGAGGTGGGGGAGGCTATGAGATAGTTAACAGCTTCTAGGCACTCCTGGATCGTGAATGGTCCTTTCCACGACGCTTCCATTTTATGGGCCTGGAGTGCCTTTAAGACCATGACTTGGTCTCCTACTTTGAAGGACCGTTCTCTGGAATGTTTATCATACCAGGCCTTTTGCTCTTTTTGAGCATCCTTTAGGTTTTCTTTAGCAAGGGCTAAAGAATGTCGGAGGGTGTTTTATAGGTTGCTTACAAAGTCTAGAATGTTAGTTCCTGGAGAAGGCGTAACATTGCTGCTTCACCAACTGTAATGGACCCTTAACCTCGCGGCCATACACAAGTTTAAATGGTGAAAACCCTAAACTGGGATGTGGTACAGCTCTGTAGGCGAAAAGAAACTGTTGCAACACTAGGTCCCAATCATTGGAGTGTTCATTTATGAATTTACGTATCATGGCCCCCAAAGTTTCATTAAACCTCTCCACCAGACCATTGGTTTGATGGTGATAAGGGGTGGCAACCAAGTGATTTACCCCATGAGCTTCCCACACGCTTTTCATGGTCCCTGCCAGGAAATTAGTTCCCGAATCTGTAAGGATGTTGGAGGGCCAACCTACCCTGGCAAAAATGTCTGCTAATGCCTGGCACACACTTTTAGCCCTGGTGTTGCTTAAGGGTACTGCTTCCGGCCATCGGGTAGCAAAATCCATGAAAGTCAGTATGTACTGCTTTCCTCTGGGTGTCTTCTTTGGGAAAGGACCCAGAATATCCACAGCTACTTGCTGAAATGGGACCTCAATTATGGGTAGTGGCTGGAGAGGGGCTTTAACCTGGTCTTGGGGCTTTCCCACTTGTTGGCACACCTCACAAGACCGGACATAATTAGCAACGTCCTTGCCCATTCCCTCCCAGTGGAAGGACTTCCCCAACCGGTCTTTGGTTCTGTTCACCCCAGAATGGCCACTGGGATGATCATGGGCTAAGCTCAATATCTTTACCCGATACTTAGTGGGAACTACCAACTGTCTTTGAGGATGCCAGTCTTCCTGGTGCCCACCAGAAAGAGTCTCCTTATAAAAGTCCTTGTTCTACAACAAACCGGGATCGGTTAGAAGAGCTGAGAGGCGGTGGGGTGCTCTGCGCCGCCGCCCAAGCTTTCTGAAGGCTGTTATCTGCTTCCTGCTTGGCCTGGAACTGTTTCCTTGATGCTGGAGACATTAGTTCCTCCTTGGACTGTGGACTGGGGCTTGGTCCCTCTGGAAGCGATGCAGGTGCTGGGGCTGTTTCCATTGACTGTGAACCGCTGTCCGCTGGTGCACTATGTGGTATTTCAGGCTCTGGCTGAGCCTTTGGGTAGGGTTATCTGCTGCTTCCGCCAGTTCAGGCTCGCTGGTACCCTCTGGCATTGGAGTTGTAGATGGGTTTGCAAGCGCTGGACTCAGTGCTGGCAATGGTTTTGGTGCTGGCTGCGTTGCCAGTTCCGGTTCTGGGACTGGCTTTGGCTGGGTCTCTGGGATTGGATCCACTACGGCTGTTGCAGGGGATCCGGTTCCACCACCTTTGTTTGGGTCTCTGGTAACACAGACGGGGCCCTGGTGGATGGCTCAGGAACAGGGATGGGGGTGAAAGCTTGCTTAGCCTTGCTGCGGGTGACTATTCCCACCCTCTTGGCTAGCTTCACATGGTTGGCCAAGTCTTCCCCCAGCAGCATGGGAATGGGATAATTGTCATAGACTGCAAAAGTCCACATTCCTGACCAGCCCTTGTACTGGACATGCAACTTGGCTGTAGGCAAGGTTACAGACTGTGACACAAAGGGTTGAATTGTCACTGGAGCCTCCGGGTTAATGAGTTTGGGGTCCACTAGGGATTGGTGGATAGTTGACACTTGTGCCCCAGTGTCCCTCCAAGCGATAACCTTCTTTCCGCCCACTCTCAAGGTTTCCCTTCGCTCCGAGGGTATGAGAGAGGCATCTGGGTCTGGGGATCTTTGGTGTGATTGGGGTGTAATGAACTGTAATCGGTTGGGGTTCTTGGGGCAGTGAGCCTTTATATGTCCCAGTTCATTACATTTAAAACATCGCCCTGCTAAGGTATCACCGGGGCGATGTTGGTTGGTGGAGACTGGTGTGGTGGGGTGAGAAGGCGTCTGGGGTTTCCCTTGGGATGTGGGTGGGGCCTTGGGTTGTCCCCGGTGGTAAGGGTTTGTTTTGGCTTGCCCCTTCTGATATTCACTCCAACTGCTACTAGTTTTTTTCTTTTCTGCCACCTCCACCCATTTGACTCCAATCTCCCCCGCCTCGGTTACAGTTTTGGGCTTCCCATCTAGGATGTACCTTTCTATTTCCTCAGGAACACCCTCTAAAAACTGCTCCATTTGCATTAGGAAGGGCAACTCTTCCGTAGATTTAACATTTGCTCCTGATATTCAGGCATCCCAATTTTTCCCAATGTGGTAGGCATGTTGGGTAAATGACACGTTGGGTTTCCACCTTAGGGCTCTGAACCACCGACGGGCATGCTCAGATGTTAGCCCCATTCTGATTCTGGCCTTGTTTTTAAAAAGTTCATAACTGTTCATGTGTTAGAATCATAGAATCATAGAATATCAGAGTTGGATGGGACCTCAAGAGGTCATCTAGTCCAACCCCCTGCTCAAAGCAGGACCAATTCCCAGCTAAATCATCCCAGCCAAGGCTTTGTCAAGCCGGGCCTTAAAAACCTCCAAGGAAGGAGACTCCACCACCTCCCTAGGTAACGCATTCCAGTGTTTCACCACCCTCCTAGTGAAATAGTTTTTCCTGATATCCAACCTGGACCTCCCCCACTGCAACTTGAGACCATTGCTCCTTGTTCTGTCATCTGCCACCACTGAGAACAGCCGAGCTCCATCCTCTTTGGAACCCCCCTTCAGGTAGTTGAAGGCTACTATCAAATCCCCCCTCATTCTTCTCTTCTGGAGACTAAACAATCCCAGTTCTCTCAGCCTCTCCTCATAAGTCATGTGCTCCAGACCCCTAATCATTTTTGTTGCCCTCCGCTGGACTCTTTCCAATTTTTCCACATCCTTCTTGTAGTGTGGGGCCCAAAACTGGACACAGTATTCCAGATGAGGCCTCACCAATGTCGAATAAAGGGGAACGATCACGTTCCTTGATCTGCTGGCAATGCCCCTACTTATACAGCCCAAAATGCCGTTAGCCTTCTTGGCAACAAGAGCACACTGTTGACTCATATCCAGCTTCTCGTCCACTGTGACCCCTAGGTCCTTTTCAGCAGAACTGCTACCTAGCCATTCGGTCCCTAGTCTGTAGCAGTGCATGGGATTCTTCCGTCCTAAGTGCAGGACTCTGCACTTGTCCTTGTTGAACCTCATCAGGTTTTTTTCTGCCCAATCCTCTAATTTGTCTAGGTCCCTCTGTATCCGATCCCTACCCTCTAGTGTATCTACCACGCCTCCTAGTTTAGTGTCATCTGCAAACTTGCTGAGAGTGCAGTCCACACCATCCTCCAGATCATTAATAAAGATATTAAACAAAACCGGCCCCAGGACCGACCCTTGGGGCACTCCACTTGAAACCGGCTGCCAACTAGACATGGAGCCATTGATCACTACCCGTTGAGCCCGACGATCTAGCCAGCTTTCTATCCACCTTACAGTCCATTCATCCAGCCCATACTTCTTTAACTTGGTGGCAAGAATACTGTGGGAGACCGTATCAAAAGCTTTGCTAAAGTCAAGAAATAACACATCCACTGCTTTCCCCTCATCCACAGAGCCAGTTATCTCATCATAGAAGGCAATTAGGTTAGTCAGGCACGACTTCCCCTTCATGAATCCATGCTGACTGTTCCTGATCACTTTCCTCTCCTCTAAATGTTTCATAATAGATTCCTTGAGGACCTGCTCCATGATTTTTCCAGGGACTGAGGTGAGGCTGACTGGCCTGTAGTTCCCCGGATCCTCCTTCTTCCCTTTTTTAAAGATGGGCACTACATTAGCCTTTTTCCAGTCATCTGGGACCTCCCCCGATCGCCATGAGTTTTCAAAAATAATGGCTAATGGCTCTGCAATCTCACCCGCCAACTCTTTTAGCACCCTCGGATGCAGCGCATCCGGCCCCATGGACTTGTGCACGTCCAGTTTTTCTAAATAGTCCTGAACCACTTCTTTCTCCACAGAGGGTTGGTCACCTTCTCCCCATGCTGTACTGCCCAGTGCAGCAATCTGGGAGCTGACCTTGTGCGTGAAGACAGAGGCAAAAAAATCATTGAGTACATTAGCTTTTTCCACATCCTCTGTCACTAGGTTGCCTCCCTCATTCAGTAAGGGGCCCACACTTTCCTTGATTTTCTTCTTGTTGCTAACATACCTGAAGAAACCCTTCTTGTTACTCTTAACATCTCTTGCTAACTGCAACTCCAAGTGTGATTTGGCCTTCCTGATTTCACTCCTGCACGCCTGAGCAATATTTTTATACTCCTCCCTGGTCATTTGTCCAATCTTCCACTTCTTATAAGCCTCTTTTTTGCGTTTAAGATCAGCAAGGACTTCACTGTTTAGCCAAGCTGGTCGCCTGCCATATTTACTATTCTTTCTACACATTGGGATGGTTTGTTCCTGCAACCTCAATAAGGATTCTTTAAAATACAGCCAGCTCTCCTGGACCCCTTTGCCCTTCATGTTATTCTCCCAGGGGATCCTGCCCATCTGTTCCCTGAGGGAGTCAAAGTCTGCTTTTCTGAAGTCCAGGGTCCGTATTCTGCTGCTCTCCTTTCTTCCTTGTGTCAGGATCCTGAACTCGACCATCTCATGGTCACTGCCTCCCAGGTTCCCATCCACTTTTGCTTCCCCTACTAGTTCTTCCCTGTTTGTGAGCAGCAGGTCAAGAAAAGCTTTGCCCCTAGTTGGTTCCTCCAGCACTTGCACCAAGAAATTGTTCCTTAGGCATTTCAGTCGCCACCTCTGCTAAGGGTCCACTGAGCTGCAGCCTCAGCTCTACCATGTACTGGTCTGCAGTGAGGCTGTATCCAAGGCAGTCCCTTTCAAAATTTTCTAAGAAGGCCTCAGTATCATCGCCTGCCTTGTAGGTGGGGAATTTTCTGGGATGGGAAGGTGGTACCTGGAGAGGGGTTGTTAGGATTGGCTGTTGTATCCGGCCTAGCCCTTGCTACTTCCAGTTCATGCTTCCTTTCTTTTTCTCTCTCCTCTCCTCCATCTCTTTTTCTTTCAGCTCCATAACTCTTTTGTGGGCCTCCTCTTTGGCTTTCTCCAGCTCCATAGCTCTCTTGTGGGCCTCCTCTTTGGCTTTCTCTTCTCTTTCTCTCAGCTTCATCTCTTTTTTGTGGGCCTCCTTTTTGGCTTTCTCTTCTCTTTCTCTCAGTTCCATCTCTCTCTTGTGGGCCTCCTCTTTGGCTTTTTCTTCTTTTGTAGTCATTTTCCTGTTTTCTTGTGCTGGGTCACACCCCTGTGCAGTTGATTGAAACTGGGATGCACTCAGCTCAGACTGCTGCTGAGTTAACAGAGACTTTCTAACTAGCTACTCCCGAGGATGTAAAAAGAAAAAAAACCCAATTCAGCTTGTAAATTCCTTTTACCAGTTGTTTGCTCATTAATTGAACCCTTCTCTTAACAAAGACCCTTGTTAAAAAAACTTAACACCTCTGCCTTCAGGCAAGGAGAGATAAGATATGCATCTACCTTCAGCTCTACTTTCCAAGCAGCTAGAAGGAAAAAAAAACTTACTGGCTTTTGGGTTTAAAATGAATCCCACCGCTGCCACCATGTCAAGGCTGCTTCCCCACTCTGAACTTTAGGGTACACATGTGGGGGCCTGCATGAAAACTTCTAAGCTTAACTACCAGCTTAGATTTGGTCCGCTGCCACCATTCCCAAGTGGATTCCTTTCCTTGGGAAGCCTTGAGAAACTCTTCACCAATTCCCTGGTGAATACAGATCCAAACCCCTTGGATCTTAAAACAAGGAGAAATTAACCATCCCCCTCCTTCCTCCCACCAACTCCTGGTGGATCAAGATCCAAACCCTTTGGATCTAAAAACAAGGAAAAATCAATCTTGTTCTTAAAAAGAAGGCTTTTAATTAAAGAAAAAAGGTAAAAATCATCTCTGTAAAATCAGTATGGAAAATAACTTTACAGGGTAATCAAACTTAAAGAGCCCAGAGGACCCCCTCTAGCCTCAAGTTCAAAGTACAGCAAACAGAGATAAACACTCTAGTAAAAGGTACATTTACAAGTTGAGAAAACAAAGAGAAACTAACACGCTTTGCCTGGATGTTTACTTACAAGTTTGAAATATGAGAGACTTGTTCAGAAAGATCTGGAGAACCTGGATTGATGTCTGGTCCCTCTCAGTCCCAAGAGCGAACGACTTCCCAAACAAAGAGCACAACCAAAAGCCTCCCCCCCTCCCCAAGATTTGAAAGTATCTTGTCCCCTTATTGGTCCTTTGGGTCAGGTGTCAGCCAGGTTACCCGAGCTTCTTAACCCTTTACAGGTAAAAGGATTTTGGAGTCTCTGGCCAGGAGGGATTTTATAGTACTGTACACAGGAGAGCTGTTACCCTTCCCTTTATAGTTATGACACACCCCCAGCTGGCAGGAAGGGCCAGGGGAAAAAGAAGGGCAAGGGCCCTGCCAAGAAGGCTAAGCCCTCCATAGTAGGGGCTGCCCCCTCTGCCAGAGCCCCGCCATGGGCTGCGGTGTCCCTCCCCATTGCTCCCTCCACCAGCTCTGGGGGTGCCCCTCTCCCAGCCCCCAGGGCGTACACCCCCACCTGCCGCTATGTCATCTCTCCCAGCCACCGCCTCTGCTACCATCTCTAGCGGCCAGGACCCCTTCCCCACCTTGACCAGGAAGCATGGCATCCGTTGCCTCCTGGTGCCTGCCTTGCTCCACATGGAGACCTACATGCAGGCATTGGTGAGGGTGGTGGGGCCCACGACCACAGTGGCGGCCTCCAAAATGTACGGGAAGGTGGTCTTCTTCCTGGCATTGGAGGCTGCTGCCCAGGAGGCAATGGAGAAGGGCCTGGCAGTGGGGGGAGTGTTCGTCCCCCTGGAGCCACTGGAAGATCTGGGATTCGGAGTGGTCCTGACTTCCTTCCCTCTGTTCCTCCCCAATGCTGCCCTGCTGCCTTGCTTCTCTACCCTGGGGAAACCCTCTCCTTAGTCAGCCTTCTCTCACTGGGTTGCAAAGATCCCACCCTCTGTCATGTCCTCTTATTTTGCCGGCAGGTGCAGCTTCAACTGCCGCTGGTGGTGCGTGACGTAGAAGCGCTTGTGGGGTCCTTTTTGGTCCCTTAGCAGGGGGCCCACTACCGGGTGCATTATTCCACAGGGGAGGCCTGGTGCTATCTCTGTCGGGTGATGGGGCACATCCAGAGGGACAGAGGAGCATCTGGGTCTCCCGAGCCCCAGCAAGGCACCTCCCCAGCCCACCTCTGCTCCTGCTTGGGCCCTAGGGGCACCCCCTTCAGTGCGCCCAGATGAGCAGGACAGCCCAGCCTCCACTGCGTGCAGTCTGGCGGGGCCTGTGGAGGAGGGTGTGGAGGAGGTACCACCAGGCATGGGAGAGGGCCTGCCCCATCAAGAGTTTTCCCTCCCTTGTGCCACCCCACCACTATCTCCCCAAGTCCCCATACCATCATCCTTGCCCCCCGGCCCGACCCCTGCCAGCCAGCCTGCAGATGATACCATGGAGGGCTGGGTCCTTGTACAGGGGAAGCGTGGCAAGTGGAAGGCTCGGCCTTAGCTGCTCCCCTCTGATGTGGAGGATGCAGAGGCCCCCTGTAAGATCAGGAAGGGGACCATGGACGCCGAACCTTCTGCCTTGCCCCCCAGTGAGTTCTGTCCACTGGAGCTGGCTGGGGAAGATGTGGCAGCAAGGGGGGGGCAGCACTGCTCCTCTTCTGGAGTTCCTCCTTGAGGGGGCCTCTAATGGAGCCCCTCCCGCCCCCTAGTCACCAAAGCCCCCTGCAAGCTCTGAGGCAAGCGTCGCTTCAAGTGCTGATGGGGAGGTCCCTGTGGTGGTGGACATTGAGGAGATTCAAGGAGATTGAGGCCCTGGGTCTGATCCCAGTCACACAGGGGGAGGATGACCCTTTGTCAGCAGGCCTCAGTCTGGGTGCCTTTACACTGCACCCCCTTCTCCTCCCTTCCCATGAATGCTGCTCCCACTCTCACTTCTGGGGAGCCCCTGGACTCTTCCACCTGCCCGGCCATGCACAACATCTCGTTGAAGGCTGCCGAGCCCATCAAGGCAACAGCCAGTGCCCCATGGCTGGGCCCTGAGTCACCAGGGGCACCCCTTGCTGATGCAGGGCAGCCGACCTGGTGCTGATTCTACACCTATCGATGCTGTGGCTGCAGCACCTGCTATGGAGCAAGAGCCAGGCATCACTGAGGGCCCCCTTCCCATTTCCCTGATGTCTGAGCCTGGCCGAAAGCTGGCACCCCACGGTAGCTCGGCTACCGAAGCCCACGATCCCTGTTCCACCCCTCTCCCCCATTCCGCCCCTGATCCCTGCACCACCCCCAATGCCGATCCCGTCTCCCTCCCCTCCACCTCCCAAGCTGCTGCATCCCCTGGGGTTGTCTCGTTCCCCTTGCGGTGTATCACCCCCAGGGAGCGGCCTTTGTGTTCCCCTGTCCTGACCCCCTAGGGGCTGCTATTTTCCCTCCACTGCCCCGCACTGAGCCGGGGTCTGAGGCAGGCTGCAGGGCGCCAGCACGTTGAGCGCCATGCCAGGGGTCCACCCCCTGCCTGCCCGTCTCTGTAGGCCATGGAGGTTTGACAGGGGCCCCACCAAAGGACAGCCAAGGGCCTGTGATCCCACCCTCCCGATAGGCTGTGAGAGGAGCTGAGAGAGTTTCTCCAGGATACCTGTGGGTCCTGGAACAAGGTGCAGTTTGCTCTCCAGCTCTGGGGGGGACTTTTATCAAATCCTCCAGGCTGTGAGGGCCATTTTGGGGGAGGGTAAAGGGACCAGGAGGCTGGTCGCTTCAGCCTACCAGCAAACCCACTGCTTCCGTGACCCCTGCTTACTTACAGGGTCGGTCACGGATTGCTGCGTGGCCCAACGGTGGTCATGAGCATCCCTGCAAGCGAGGATCCTCCCCCAGCCCTCCCTATGGCACCTGTCACCTTCGCTACACTAAACTCCTGGGGCTGTAGGGTGGCTCTCCGCAGGTGCCAGATGCTCTCCTTCCTTTGGGAGTGGGGGTACTCTGTGGTTTTCCTGGAGGAGACGCATATGGATCCAGCTGCCAAAGCAAGTTGGTGGCTGGAGTGGGGGGACAGGGTCTATTTTAGCCACCTCACAGCTTGCTCTGCTGGATTGGCTCCCCTGTTCTCCCCTGACCTACAGCCTGAGGTGCTGGGGGTTGCCAAGGCTGTGCCGAGCTGCTTGCTGCACCTCTGAATCCGCATGGAGGGGCTGGTGATCAATCTCATCAATATTTATGCACCAACATTGGGCCCGGAGCAGCTGTGATTTTTCCAACAGGCGTCCACCTTCCTCAGCTCCTTGGATCCTCACGAGTGCCTGGTCCTGGGCGGGGACTTTAACACCACCCTCGAGGAGCAGGACCACTCGGAGACTGAGTGGTGTCCAGCCGCCATGAGCGTCCTCTGAGATGTTGTCGACCATCACTCCCTGGTGGATGTCTGGTGCGAACATCACCTGGACAACATGTCAACATTTACCTTTGTCCAAGTGGAGGCCCATCGGTCGTGCCACTCCTGGTTGGACCGCATTTACTTAACATGCTGTCACCTTTCACGTGCCCACTCATCCAGCATCTGGCATCCTTCTAGGAGTTCTGGCTGGCCTGGCGAGGGCAGAGGTGCGCTTTTCCCTTGGCACGGCGGTGGTGGGATGTGGAGTAGGTGCGCGCCTGGCTCTTCTGCCGTGATTACACCTGGAGCGCCAGCCAGCAGAGGGATGCGGCGATAGAGCAATTGGAACGGGAGGTCTTTAGAGCTGGAGAGACATCTGGCTGCCAGCCCCGAGGATCTATCCCTTTGTGGAGCATGCTGGGGGAAGCGGGAGATGCTCCAGGCCCTCGAGAACCATCGGGCCCGGAGTGCCTTTATTCGATCCCGCATCCACCTCCTTCGGGAGATGGACTGCAGCTCCCACTTCTTCTACACCTGGAGAAAAAGAGGGGGGCTAGGAAGCACGTCACCTGCCTTCTGGCAGAGGACGGCATCCCCATCACAGATCTGGAGAAGACGCGCAGGAGGGCCAGGGATTTCTACACGAGCCTGGTCAGTGTGGTCTCCCAGACAGACAGACAGCTCTCACTCTCGCCGAGCTCTCAGAAGCTCTCCGCCGCATGCCCACTAATAAATCCCCGGGCATGGATGGGCTGACCTTGGAGTTCTACTGCATGTTCTGGGATGTCCTCGGCCTGGACCTTGTGACCATCTGGGCCAAGTCCTTGGAGAGTGGGGTTGTCCCCCTGTCATGCAGGCGAGCCATGCTCACCTTGCTTCCAAAGAAGGGGGACCCCCACGACCTTCGGAATTGGCGTCCCCCGTTTTGCTCGTTAGCATGGACTATAAGGTCGTAGTGAAGGCCATCTCACTGCGGCTGGGGTCCGTGCTGGTGGATGTGGTCCACCCTGACCAGACCTACACCATCCCGGGCTGTACCACCTTTGACAACATGTATTTTGTCCAGAATCTCTTGTAGCTCGGGTGTAGGGATGGTCTGTTGTTCACTCTTCTGTCCCTGGATCAGGAGAAGGCATTGTGGGGGGGAGGGATAGCTCAGTGGTTTGAGCATTGGCCTGCTAAACCCAGGGTTGTGAGTTCAATCCTTGAGGGGGCCACTTGGGGATCTGGGGCAAAATCAGTACTTGGTCCTGCTAGTGAAGGCAGGGGGCTGGACTCGATGACCTTTCAAGGTCCCTTCCAGTTCTAGGAGATGGGATATCTCCATTAATTTAATTTAATTTAATTTAATTTGACAGGGTGGACCACGGCACTCTTCAGGCATTCAGCTTCAGATCCCAGTTCATGGATTTTCTCCAGGTGCTATATGCCTCCGCGGAGTGTCTGGTCAGGCTTAACTGGATCCTGACCAAGCCGGTCAGCTTCGGGTGCGGGTGGTGGAGTCCCGCTCAGTGGGACAGAGTCTGGTCCTGGCAGAAGTCACCAGAATCTGAGACCCCCAGGACTACGACTGAGGAGACTTGCTCGATCCCCTGACGCTTGCTTAGCGCATGGAGCTCTCCAGCCCTCATACTCCCTGGTGTGTATTTCAGAAGGTGAGGGCCGCTTTGCCGCCCACTGCTCGGGTCTACGTCAACTGGGTCCTGCGGGAAGGCGCCCCCCTGCCCACCCTACACCCCAGGCCCTTCTCATCAGGCCCACCCGGTCATCACACCCCTTCACCGTGAGCTGGCTGCATGAACTGCAGCCTGCTCATTTCCGGACTGCGCCAAGGAGACATCTGTACATGCTCGTGCTCCACACCCTTCATGTCCTCACTCTCATGTCCCACCCCGTCACGAGGTGGAGGGACCTCCTACCACCTCTGGAGGGTGAGGAACCCTGGTGGGCCAGCCTATATTTCACCCTGATCCCGAAGCCCGCTGGGGATATTAGTTGACGGCTCCTTTATGGAGCTGTGAGCACGGGTGTGTTCTTGGTTTGGTTCACCCCGTCCCGGACACCTGCCCCTTCTGCAGCCTGAGGAAGACCCTGGTGCATGTGTATCCGGAGTGTTCCAGGTTGCAGTCCCTATTCCGGCTCCTCTTAGATATCCTGTCACATTTTTGGCTGCACTTTTCCCCTCACCTCCTTATCTATGCACTCTCTATCCGTGTCCCCACTAAGTCACAGGACCTCCTTGTCAACCTCCTCCTAGCACTGGCCAAAATGGCCATCTACAAGACCAGCGAGAGAAGGTTGGCTGACGGGGTTTCCTGTGACTGCGGGGCCTATTTCTGAACCTCTGTGTGCTCACACGTCTGGGCGGAGTTCCCCCGGGTGCATAGGTGCCGACTCCATGGGTGCTCTGGGGCAGCCAAACTCCCCTCACCCCCACCCCTCCTCCTCCCCTGAGTGCACCATGTCCCTGCACCTCTGCCTACCTCCCAGCACTTTCAGTCGGGCCGCCTCCAAACAGCCAAACAGTAGGGGCAGGGACTTTGGGGAAGGGATTGGAATGGGGTGGGGCAGGGGTGGGAAGGGGCAGGGCCTCACGGAAGGGGTGGAGTGGGGGTGGGGCCAGGGTCAGAGGTGGGGGTCGAGCACCCACGGGAAAAGGGGAAATCGATGCCTTTGCCTGGGCGGCATCTGCTGGCTCCCTTGACACCTTCGAGGAGCAATGGGTGCTGTCCGGGGTTCTCTGCTCAGTGTCCCCATCAGGTTCCCTTCGTTTAGCCCTGTGACCTCAATCCTGTCCCTGTTATATCTTTAGTTGTCCCCTGTAATTAATTGAGATCCTGGACTTTGTGGATCCTCCCCTTAGGCTGGGGGAGGTCCTTTAGTAGTGGGCGGGCTTCTGCCCACCCACTTCTAGGATCCCAACAGGACCAGACTCCTGCACTCATCTGGTCTGGGTCTGTCACAATACATGTGTAAGCGGGGGAATGGTCCTGCTATTGTGGGGAACTTTCCTGGCTTCTGCACTACCCCGATGAAGTGGGCTAGAGAAAGGATCTGAGTCCTCGCTCCCACTTCCTTTACCCAAAGGCCTCCCTGTCCTCGAGGACTCTCCTTCCACTCTCCTGTCTGGCAGAGTCCTCGAAACCCCGACAAGGTTGGGCCCAGGATTCCTGGGGGGCTCGACCCCCAACCCTGCTGTGGTCACCCAGGACAGGGGCTAGGGTGTCCCCACTGCGGGATACTCTCTCTGCACTGGGCCTCCCTGACCCACTGATCATTTCATACAATTTAAAGCAAATACAAGTTGTTAAATTAACAATTAATTAAAAAAAAAAAGAATAAGGAAAAATGGGAATGGTTAAAGGAAAATACATCACCCTGCTCTGTGGCAGGGAACATTATAAACAGTGTCTCTGGAACGTCAGGGCAGTTCACAGTCTGTTCCTTGTAGGTTCCAGGCCTCATTCTCAGGACCTAGCTGTACTGCAGAGACGCTGTGGGTTGGACATTTGCTCTGGTGGTGGCCGCACGCTCTCAGGCTCTAGGTGGCAGGACTCTTCTTCCCAGCGTCGCCCCCGCCCTGTCAGGGTTACGATCCCCCTCCAAGTCTGGCCTGCAGAGCCTCTTGGCTGAGGCGTCTCCCTGTGCTGGGCCCATTGCCCAGGGTCCCCCTCACTCTCCCCAGCTGCTCACCGCACCCAGCTCCGGATTGCTCCAGTCCCAGTCCCAGCCCCAGTCCCAGCCCACACTGCCTCAGCACGGCTGTTGCTCCTGCTCTGCCTTCAGCTCCCTGGGCTGCTTCTCTGGCCTCTCTGGCTCTGGTTGCTACAGCTCTGCTCCCAGGACAGGTCTGCTCTGCAGGCTGCTTCTGTGACTCTGCTCCCAGCTCTGACTTGCTTCCTGGGGTGCTTGTCTGGCCTCTCTGGTTCTGGTTGCTGCAGCTCTCCTCCCAGGGCAAGTCTGCTCTTTCTGGGCTGTGCTCTGGCTTTTGGGCTGCAGCTCTGCTTCCAGCAGCTTATCTTGGGCCCCTGCTCTCTCCTTAGCTCGGCCCCACTCTGACTCAGGCAATTCCAGCTCACATGGAGGACGGGACCCACCTGGCCTCCTGACTCCCTGATTAGCCTGCCCGCCCTGTCAATCAGGCTGATGTGGAGCATTGGCCTCTCCCCATTGTTCCTGGGGACTGTCAGTCTCAGGCTCCTGATTTCCCATTGACCCTTCCCCTTTTAGTGCTGGGAGCTAGCCAACCAAAACACCCCCACTGAATGTTAGTAAGGGGGCAACAGGCCCCTTACACATGCACCTCTAATTTTACTAATAATTACATGAACTAAACAGTATTTTTCACATTTCAAGGACTACAATGACTTAGAATAAAGGGATATTTTTACCCGGCTGATTCTGGGAAACCTTCCCAGGAAAGGGCATCAACCACTTTGTTAGAGGCTCCTGAAATGTGTTTTTTTGTTAGTCTCTTTGACTGTAAAGCCACTTCAGTGCAACATGGTCAGTCTGCAGGTCAAAATGCCGTCCCCAAATGTATGGGCATAGCATCTCCAGGGCATACACAATGGCACAACATTCCTTTTCTGAGACTGACCAGTAGCTTGCCCTCTCAGAAAGTTTTTTGCTGAGAAACACAACAGGATGGAGTTGCTAATCTGGCCCTTCCTGCATTAAAACTGCTCCTACACCACGCGTGGACACATCTGTGATTTCAATGAAAGGTTGGTTGAAGTCCGGGACCCTTTGTACAGGGTCAGACGTAAGGGCCGCCTTAAGCTGGTTAAAGGCTTTTTGACACTTTTCAGTCCACTGAACTGCATTTGGCTGTTTTTTCCTGGTTAGGTTTGTCAGTGGGGTGCAATTTTGCTGTCCAAGAAGGATTGGACCTGTTTCTTTGACTTAGGGACAGGCCAATTTTGGATAGCATTTCCTTTAGCCTGTAGGGGGTTGATAGTTCCTTGACCCACCTGGTGCCCAAAGTATGTTACTCTGTTTAGGTCTGTTTGACATTTTTTGGCCTTAACGGTTAATCCTGCCTCCCTTATGCACTGGAAGACAGCTTGAAGGTGTTCCAGGTATTCTGCCCATGAATCTGAGAATATAGCCACATCGTCAAGGTAGGTGACTGCAAATTCCCCAAATCCAGCCAGAAGGTTATCTACCAGTCTCTGGAAGATGGCGGGTGCATTTCGCAGTCTGAAAGGGAACACATTAAATTTAAACAGCCCTACATGGGTGATGAAGACTGACCTTTCCTTGGCTTTCTGCAGCACTTGCCAGTACCCCTTAGTTAAGTCTAAGGTGGAGATGAACTGGGCACATCCCAGTTTCTCCAATAGCTCGTCTGTGTGTGGCATTGGATAGTTCTCTGGCTGAGTTACAACATTTAGCTTATGGTAGTCCATGCAAAAGCAGATTTCCCCATTGGGTTTGGGAACCAGAAGCACTGGAGAGGCCCATGCACTCTCAGAGGGGCGAGTTACACCCATTTGTAACATGTCCTTGATCTCCCTTTCTATTGCGGTTTTGGCTTGAGGAGCCATCTGGTAGGGTTGGGCTCTAATTGGGCGAGCATCACCTGTGTTCAATGGAGTGGTACACCCATTCTGTCCATCCTTGGGTGGCTGATAACATTGGCGCAGAACTGGTGCACAGCTCCTGGATTCACTGTTGCTGATTACACCCAGGGGTGATGGAAAGGCTTGTTTTTTCTATGCCACCATTGCTTTTTCCTTCATAGTAGACTCCATCAGGCCACTCAGTGTCATTTCTCTCCTGGGCTGTAAACTGGAGAACCTTGATTTCTTGGGAATAAAAGGGCTTTAGAGAATTAACATGGTATACTTTAGGGTGGGGTCTGGGAATGCTATGAGGTAATTAACAGCTAGCAGATGCTCTTGGACCATAAATGACCCCTCCCACGATGCTTCTGTCTTATTGGCCTGGAGCGTTTTCAGGACCATGACTTGGTCACCTACTTTGAAGGAACGTTCTCTGGCATGTTTATCATACTAGGCCTTTTGCTCTTGTTGAGCATCCTGTAGATTTGCTCGAGCAAGGGCTATAGAGTCCTTGAGGGTGTTTTTCAGGTTGGTTCCAAAGACCAAAATGTTAGTTCCTGGAGAAGATGTAACCCCCTCCCATTGCTGCTTCACCAACTGTAATGGCCCCTTAACTTTGTGGCCATAAACGAGTTCAAAGGGTGAAAACCCCAGACTGGGATATAGTACAGCCCTGTAGGGAAAGAGCAACTGCTGCAATACAAGGTCCCAATCACTGGAGTGCTCATTCACGAATTTATGTATCACGCCCCCCAAAGTCCCATTAAACTTCTCCACTAGGGCATTCGTTTGATGGTGGTAAGGGGTGGCAACCAAGAAGCCAGGAGCTTCTCAAAGATGTTTCATGGTCCCTGCCAGGAAGTTAGTTCCTGAATTTGTAAGGATGTCAGAGGGCCAACATACCCTGGCAAAAATGTCTGTCAATGCCTGGCTCACGCTTTTAGCCCTGGTGTTGCTTAGAGCTACTGCTTCCAGCCATTGGGTGGCAAAATCCATGAAGGTCAGTATGTATAGCTTTCCTCTGGGTGTCTTCTTAGGGAAAGGACCCAGAATACCCACAGCTACATGCTGAAATGGAACCTCAATGATGGGGAGTGGCTGGAGAGGGCCCTTGACCTGGTCTTGGGGCTTTCCCACCCTCTGAAACACCTCACAAGACCGAATATAGGTAGAAATGTCCTTGCCCATTCCCTCCCAGTAAAATGTCTTCCCCAAACAGTCTTTGGTCCTGTTTACCCCAGCATGGCCACTAGGGTGATCATGAACTAAGCTCAAGAGCTTTTCCTCATACTTAGTTGGAACTACCAACTGTCTCTGAGGATGCCAGTCCTCCTTGTGCCCATCAGAAAGGGTTTCCTTGTATAAGAGTCCTGCTTCTACAACAAACCTAAACCTATTGGAAGAGCTGAGAGGCAGTGAGTCGCTCTGTGCTGCCGTCCAAGCTCCCTTGAGGGTTTCATCTGCTTCCTGCTCTGCATGGAACTGCTGCCTTGATGCTGGAGACATTAGTTCCTCACTGGGTTGTGGACTTGGGCTTGGTCTCACTGGAAGCAATGCAGGTAATGGGGTTGTCTCTGGTTGTGAACTGCTTTCTGCTGGTGCACTAGGTTGTATTTCAGGCTCTGGTTGAGCTTCTTGTTCTGGTTTAGCTGCTGCTGCAGGTGCAGGCTCTGTGGCGCCCTTTGGTGCTAGCTCCCATGACTCTGATGGGGTTGCAAGCATGGGCTTTGGTGCTGACTGCTTCGCCAGTTCTGATTCTTGGTCTGGTTCTGGCTGGGTCCCAGGAACTGGATCTACAAGTGCTGTGATAGACTTTGGTCTGTGGTCTGGTTTCACCACCTCTGGCTGCATCCCTGTAGGAGGTTCAGGAATGGAATTAGGTGTGAAGGCCTGTTGCAGGTGACCATCCCCACCCTTTTTGTTTGCTTTACATGGTTGGCTAAGTCTTCTCCCAGCAGCATGGGAATGGGATAATCACATAGACTGCAAAAGTCCATATTTCTGACCAGCCCTTGTACTGGACAGCCAACCTGGCTGTAGGCAAGTTAAAGAGTTGGCCTTTAAAGGTTGCACCATCACTTGGGCCTTTGGGTTGATGAATTTGCGGTCCACCAGGGATTGGTGGATAGCTGACAGCTGTGCTCCAGTGTCTTTCCACAGAGTAATCTTCCTCCTGCCCACACTCACAGTTTCCCTTCACTCTGGGGATATTTGTGAGGCATCTAGGCCTGAAGGTTCTTGGTTGGACCCTGGGGTGATGAGTTGCAGTTGGCTGGTGCCCTTGGGGCAGTTGGACTTCACATGCCCCAGCTCATTACATTTAAAGCATTACTCAGCTGACTGTGGGTTGGGGCGAGGTGGGTGGTTGGAGAGTGGGGTGGTGGGACGAGAGGGTATCTGGGGCTTCCTTGGCTGTGTGGAGGGCTCCTCCTTGCAAGGTGGGGCCTGGGGCTGACTCTGATGGTGGGGTGTCATCTCAGGTTGCCCCTTTTGATATTTGCACCAACTGCTACTAGCTTTCTTCTTCTCTGCCACCTCCACCCATTTGGTTCCGATCTCCCGTGCCTCAATTACAGTTTTGAGCTTCCCACCTAGGATGTACCTTTCTATTTCCTCAGGAACACCCTCTAAGAACTGCACCATTTGGATTAGGAGAGACAGATCTTCCAGGTATCCCAATTTTTTACAAGGCGGTAGGCATGTTGGGAAAATGCCATGTTGGTTTCCACCTTAGGGCTCTGAACTGCCGATGGGCATGCTTGGGTATTAGCCCCATCCTATTTCTGGCCTTTTGTTTAAAAAGTTCATACTTGTTCATGTGTTCTTTAGGCATTTCAGCTGCCACCACTGCTAAGGATCCACTGAGTTGTGGCCTCAGCTCCACCATATACTGGTCTGTAAGGATGTTTTACCCAAGGCAGACCCTTTCAAAACTTTCTAAGAAGGCCTCTGTATCATCGCCTACCTTGTATGTGGGGACTTCTTTGGAATGGTGAGCAGTACCTGGAGAAGGATCGTTAGGGCTACCTGATTGATCCAGCTTAGCCTTTTCCAGCTCTAAGCGCTTCACCTCCACTTGCAAGTGCTTCACCTCTCGCCTCTCCTCCACTTCCGCCTCCAAGCGCTTTGCCTCCGTTTCCGCCTCCCAGAGCTTCGCCTCCACTTCCAAGTGCTTCGTCTCCACTTCTGCCTCCAAGCACTTGTCCTCCGTTTCCAAGCGCTTCCTCTCTAGGAAGAAATTCCTTTCTTCCTTAGTTAGAACTCAGCTTGAGTTAAGGGCATCCCTCCATCCTGGCTCTGAAATCTCAGTTGTGGGAGGGCTGACCCTTCCTTCCTGGGAAGTCTCCGTTCCCCCAACTCCTCCCTGCATTTCCGTCATGGAGCTGGATGTCTGGGCTTGATCTGGGTCTGTCTTCTCCATGGCGTGCCACTTCAGGAAGACTGGTTTCTCTAGGATTTTGGTTCCTGACCTCAACCTCATGCACAAGGCTGCCCTACTCTAGCCTAGCTATTTCATTGCCATGAAGCTAGAAAAAAAATAAACTGCTTGTTGGACTCCCTGGCTTGGCAGACTGAACACTTTGTGTGCCTGTTCACCCTCAGGCAGCAAAGAAAAGAAAAGAAAAGAAAAGAAAAGAAAAGAAAAGAAAAGAAAAGAAAAGAAAAGAAAAGAAACCTCCCTGGCTTTGCAGACTACCAAAAGGAAAAATGTGGCCTTTTAAAATCCTGAGGTCTGTGCTTCTGCTTCAAAATGATCCCACTGCTGTGCCACCATGTCAAGGCTGATTCCCCACTCTTGCACTTCGAGTGCAGAAGGTAACGGCCTGCAAGGATTCTAAAAATTGATACTGGCCACTCCAGGCTTGTATTAAATTCCCAAGTTTACAGCTTCTTTCTGACTTTTGATGGGTAGATGCTGCCACCACCCAAGTGCGCCAAAAAACCCCACAACCCTTTAAACGCAGGAAGGCGCACTTGGGAATTCCTCCCTGTGGGGTACCCTCAAGCCCTTTCACCCTGCCTCCAGGGAAGAGCTGAGAAAGAAAACAAAGGAAATCAGTTGTTGCCACCAGCTAATTAAACAACATATGCACAAACCTCTTAGGAAACAAAAATCCTAATCCTGTTCTTAAAGTTAAATTTTATTAAAAACAAAAAAGAAAGAAAATACATCTGGAACTTAGGCTATTGCTAGATTTTAAATGAGCAAATATAATAATTAAGCATCAAAAATGGTTTTCTTGAGGGCCAGCTTAATGGTTACAAGCAAAACATTTGGGGGTTAGCACAGAGAAGTCCACAAGCCATAAAGAAATAAGAGATAAACCTAGTCTCATTTTCTTAGACATTTCCTGATCTACTTACATATCTGGGGTTTCAAATGAGTAGTTTCTAGGTATGATTTAATGATTTTTCATACCTGGTGCAAGCTCTTACAGCATAGTGCAGCCCTGTCCCTGCTCTCTGGGAGAACAACCACAGATAGACAAAAGGGGAGTCTTGTTTCAATTTTAAAAAGTTCCAGCCTTCCCATTGGCTCTTTTGGCCAGGTGCCCACTCAAGTCCTTTTATCTCTGCATGCAGTCAGACTTTTTAACCCTTTACAAGTAAAGCAAGTAGAGAACAGCTACCAAGAGGGATTTTATAGCTAACTGGCTGTCCATAAAAGGGAGCTACCTCCCCCGCCTTCATTTATCAGAAACGGTTATATTAGCTACCTTCCAGTCATCTGGTATGCAGGCTGATTTAAGCGATAGGTTACATACCACAGTTAGTAGTTCTGCAGTTTCATATTTGAGTACCTTCAGAACTCTTGGTTGAATACCATCTTGTCCTGGTGACTTATTACTGTTTATTTTATCAATTTGTTCCAAAATCTCCTCTACTGACACCAACCTGGGACAGTTCCTCAGATTTGTCACCTAAAAAGAATGGTTCAGATGTGGGGATCTTGCCCACATTTTGTGCAGTGAAGACCAGTGGAAATAATTCATTTAGCTTCTCCACATCGGCCTTGTCCTCCTTGAGTGCCCCTTTAACATCTTTATCTTTCAGTGGCCCCACCGACCGTTTGGCAGGCTTCCTGTTTCTAATGTACTTACTTTTATTTTTGCTGTTAGTTATTGTGCCTTTTGCTGTTTGCTCTTCAAATTCTTTCTTGGCCTGCCTAAGCATATTTTTGCACTTGACTTGGCAGAGTTTATGCTCCTTTCTATTTTCCTCATTAAGATTTGATTTCCAACTTTTAAAAGTTGCCTTTTTGCCTCTAACTTCCTTTTTTACTTAGCCTTGGTGGTGGTTTTTTGGTCCTCTTATTGTTTTTATTTGGGATATACATTTAATTTGAGCCTCTATAATGGTGTTTTTAAATAGTCCCCATGCTGTTTGCAGGCATTTGCCCTTTTAACTGTTCCTATTAATTTATGTTTAACTAGCTTCCTCATTTTTGTTTAGTTCCACTTTTTGAAGTTAAATGCTACTTTGGTGAGTTTATTTGCCATCCCGCCCACCCCCGTGAGAATGTTAACTTTAATTACATTATGGTTGCTATTACCAAGCAGTTCAGTAATATTTACCTCTTGGACCAGATCCTGTGCTTCACTTATGGCTAAATCAAGAATTGCTTGTCCCTTTGTGGGTTGCTAGGTGCTCCAAGAAACAGTCATTAGTGGTATGTGGAAATTTTATCTCTTTATACTGTCCTGAGATGGCATGTACCCAGTCAATATGAGAATTGTTGAAATCTCTGATTTTATTGCATTTTCTGCCTTTGCAGTCTCTCTAATATCGCTGAACATTTCACAATTTTACTATCACCATCCTGGTTAGGTGGATGGTAGTATATCCCTTCTGTTATACTCTTATTGTTCATGCATAGAATTTTTATCCACAGAGATTCTATTGTACAGTTTGATTCATTTAAGATTTTTACTTTATTTGATTCTATGCTTTCTTTTACATATAATGTCATTCCTCCACCAGTGTGACCTACTTTGTCATTATTTATACCCTGGTATTATTGTATCCCATTGATGATCTTCATTCCACCAAATTTCTAAGCTGTCTGTTATATCAATAATCTCATTTAATGCCAGGCACTCTAGTTTACCCATCTTAATATTTAGACTTCTAGTATTTGTATATAAGCACTTGTACATTCTGTCAATATTCTGTTGCTTGCTTTCATGTGTTATATTTAAATGGGAGTTTTTTATATTTGACAGTTCCTCACTAGCTCTTACCTGTACTTTACCAATTTCTTTCCTAGCCTGTGTACTAAGATATAGAGTTCCCCCTTTAATACATTAATCCATATGGGATGTCTCCACTATGTGCTCCTCCATACCTGTTGTCTTTCCTCCAGTCCCTACATAGAATCATAGAACTGGAAGGGACCTCAAGAGGTCATCTAGTCCACTCCCCTGCACTCAAGGCAGGACTAAGTATTATCTAGACCAGTGGTTCTCAAACTAGGTCCACCGCTTGTTCAGGGAAAGCCCCTGGTGGGCCGGACTGGTTTGTTTACCTGCCGCGTCCACAGGTTCAGCCAATCGCGGCTCCCACCGGCTGCGGTTCACTGCTCCAGGCCAATGGGGGCTGCAGGAAGCGGTGCAGGCCGAGGGACATGCTGCAGACACGGCAGGTAAACAAACCGGCCCGGCCCGCCAGGAGTTTTCCCTGAACAAGCGGCGGCACTAGTTTGAGAGCCACTGATCTAGACAATCCCTGAGAGGTGGTTGTCCAACCTGCTCTTACAAATCCCCAATGATGGAGATTCCACCACCTCCCTGGGCAATTTATTTCAGTGCTTAACCATTCTGACATTTAGGAAGTTTTTCCTAATGTGCAACCTAAACCGCCCTTGCTGCAATTTAAGCCCATTGCTTCTTGTCCTATCCTCAGAGGTTGAGAAGAACAATTTTTCTCCCTCCTCCTTGTAACAACCTTTATGTATTTGAAAACTGTTATCATGTCCCCCCTCAGTCTTCTCTTTTCCAGACTAAACAAACCCAACTTTTTCAGTCTTTCCTCAAAGGTCATGTTTTCTAGACCTTTAATCATTTTTGTTGCTCTTCTCTGGACTTTCTCCAATTTGTCCACATCTTTCCTGAAATGTGGCACTCAGAACTGGACACATGCCTCCAGTTGAGGCCTAATCAATGCGGAGTAGAGCTGAAGAATTCCGTCTTGCTTAAAATACTCCTGCTAATACATCCCAGAATGATGTTTGCTTTTTTTGCAACAGCGTTGCACTGTTGACTCATATTTAGCTTGTGATCCACTATGACCCCCAGATCCCTTTCTGGAGTGCTCCTTCCTAGGCAGTCATTTTCCATTTTGTATGTGTGCAATTGATTGTTCTTTGTTAAGTGGAGTACTTTGCATTTGTCCTTATTGAATTTCATCCTATTTATTTCAGACCATTCCAGAAGTCTGATTCCATTTTGGGTTAGGTGGGACCAAACCTTCCTGTATAGTCTCCTCCTTTCCCAAAAGGTCCTCCAGTTCCTAATAAGTCTAAAACTCTCCTCAGTACACTATTGTCTCATCCCTGCACTGAGACCCTGCATTTCTGCCTGTATGTCTGGCCCTGGATGTTGAAATGGATGCATTTCAGAGAATGCTACCATGGAAGTTCTGGACTCTAATCTCTTACCTATAAGATGAAATTTTGCCTCCAGGACCTCTCTCCTACCTTTCCCTATGTCATTGATATTGACATGTACCAGTGCAACAGGCTCCTCTCCATCACTGCACATAAGTCTGTCTAGATGTCTCATTAGATCTGCAACCTTCACACCCAGCAGGCAATTTACAATGCAGTTTTGCCAGTCATCACAAACCCCACTGTCTCTATTTCTAATAATTGAATCCCTTGTTACTATTACCTGACTCTTCCTAGTAACAGGGATTCTTTCCCCAAGAGGGGTATCCCTAGTGCAAGAGGATAGCATGTCATCACTTGAAAAGAGGGTCCCAACTATGGGATTGTTTCCCTCTCCTCCATCTTGATGTTCTCCTTCCCTGAGACTTTTATCCTTTTCAACAGCACAGAGGCTGTCAGGCTGGGGGTGGGACAACTCTATTCTCTTCCAGAAAGTCTCATCTGTGAACCTCTCTGTCTCCCTTAGTTCCCCTAATCCAGCTACCCTGGCCTGAAGAGCCCGTGCACTGTTGCTGAGGGCCATGATTAGCTTGCATTGTATGCACACATATACCACCCGCCCACAAAGCAGGTAATCAAACATGTTGAATTCAGTGCAATAAACTAGATAGCCTCCTTTCTGCTGCTGGATTATGCCTGCATTATTTTCTTTCATTTTTATGGGGGAGGGAGGGTGTAACATTTCAGGGTGCAATCCAGACCAGTGAGGGGCTGTGTCACCCCTGTCCTGTAACCTTGGGTGCCTTACAATGCCTTGCTGCTGGAGCTCCCACCTCAGCCACACACACACAGCCTTCCAGCATGCAAGTCACACCTGAGTGTCTGTGCAACCTGTTTGCCAACTTCTGCCTGGACAAGGCTGTGGGGGTTTGGAACATATGGTAATAGCATCATACAAGGGAATTTTATAACTTCATATACAATTTGCTACATATTTTCCCACCATGATAAGATTGAGCAGGAAATTATTAGTTTTTAAATGAAATCTTACAAGGCATATTTTGCACAAAGATTATGGCAATAGTATGTAGGGTTTCAATATAGGGGTGCATTCCATTACAGTGGGGGCATAGCATTATTGGCCTAAATTTAGAGTCTGTTTGTTAGATGTATCTGCCTCTCACAACCCTTCTCTAAACTCCCTCACAAAACTCCCCTGTTTGTTAGCTGTTCTGGTCATTTTGGAGCTGGCATTTTAAACCTCTGTTCTCCCTGAGCCGGACCCACCCACTTGCAAAGGGAGCCTAAAGGGATCAAAGGAGAGCGGGCTAGAACCTCGTCAATAAGTTCTTAGCCTTGCCTAGCTGGCTGCTTGGCTCAGCATGCAGCCTCCAAAACAGACTACACTATAAACTTTTATCAAACAAGTACATGGCAAGCACACAGCAAACAAACAAACAAACAAACAGACAAACTCAATAGTCTCTCTCCCTTTACCTGGAGGACTCCCTTGCAAAACTCCCCTGTTTGCTGCTCCTGTTCACTAGCTCCCATGATCCAAATACTATTTAAGTATTTATACAGAATGTAACAGTTTCAGCAGGAGATCGGGACCAAGACCTGCCCCAAAACAGTCACTGGTTAGAATACTCTTGTGAGAAGTGGGAAACGCAATTTAAAATCCCTGCTCCATATTAGGCAGAGGGAGAAACTGAACCCAGGTTTCTCACATCCTGGGTGAATGCTTTAATCACTAGGCTAAAAGTTATAATGGAGGGCAGCACTTTCTCCTTTAGCATCTTTTGTATGGGCTTAGCATGCTCAGAGCACTCCGACAGGATTGGGCCCCAAAGGCAAGGGAAAACCTATTTCCCTAGAATTCTATTTAGGGGCAGTATCAGAATTAAGGTGGCTGTATGTATGCTCAGTCACCTACAGGATTAGACAGCAGCTGAGTGGGAGTTTTACGAATGCCGGTGGCACCTAAATGTTGGATTTAGTTACTTAAAGTGGAAGTTAGGTGCCTGAGACTCTGTGAATCTAGCCCTAGGTGAAGTTTGGATCCTTAACACTTCAAACTTGGATCCTAAGTTTGGTCAGTTAACTTCAAATAAATGCCCATGAGGAGATAATTTCTGCTCTTATTAAACATGTATAATATTAAAATTTAAAAAGAAAAATTAGTAATTATAGGCAAGATTTTCGAAGATAAAGTTAGGCTCCTCTGTCCATATCTAGTTCCTAAATACAAATGACAAATTCTATTCACAGAGAATGTGCAACTCCCATTGACTTCAGTAGGAATTATTGGTAATTAAAATTTCTGAAAATCAGGCCATTAAATTAGGTATATATGGATATACATTTTTATTATTATTTTGTAATTTTTTGGCTCTAGTTGCTTTTTATTATAGACATATATGCTCAAAACTGCTGAAAAAAGGTTAACATCTGTGAAATGAGATAAAGATGATAGCTATTTTAGCTGAAATTGGTTTGATTCTCAGTTTAGTTTGAACCATTCTTTACAAGACAAGGATTATGAGCTTATTAAAAATAAAGAAATAAATAAAAAGTCACCAGACCAAGCACAATGTTCTTAGCTAAAGAAGACCATTTGAACCTCTCAGATGCAATGCCTGCTCTCCACCACTAAATGGTTCTTGGTAAAAGTTGTTGTGGGTACTGAATAAGGAAATATTTTGTGGGAAAGTGGAGAAAGAAAAGAGCTGGCATGGGGAAAGAGTGAGCAGAAGGCTTTTGGCCAGGGACAGGAAAAGATTCTTAGAAGAAGATAGAGAGAATTAGAAGGGAAATAAAATCTGAATGAGGGTCTGACACTGAAAACAACAGGTGTAAGTCCTGGAAGTGGACTAGCCAATAGGTAGCTACAAAGAATATTCCAGGTGAAAACCTAGGCTGCAGTTAAAAGTTCTTCTTAGATTTTGTGAAGCCGAAGTCTAATAACTCAGTACTTTAGTAAAAGGCAGCATTACCCCTAGGCCAGAGAAATAAATCTCTTTATTTTAAGAGAATTGTTTAGGACATCTGAGGGTCTCCACTATTTCCTGGAGAGTTCAGGGACTGAATCCAGGGGGAAATCTGTGTGTCTAATACCCTAGACAAGTCCAAGGAAGATCAGAGACAAGCCAAGATGTACTAAGTGAAGAATACTTCCCTACATCTTCCCTTATAATCTTTAATAGCCCAGATGGAGTAACAGGTAAGACTTTCCACTTTAATATACAGGTGAGAATCCTTTAAGATCCATAGGATTGTAATTAGTAAAATCCTGCAGACCTCAGGAGAAAAGATAAATTTCTGCTAAGTAACTACATTTTAACATCTTATTTGAATAGTGCAATAATAAATTTTGCCTAAGTTGAACCTGTTGTCTCTGTAACTGACAATGAAAGCTATTGATTGAATGAACTGTGAAATGCTACATAATCTTCATTTTGAATGGTTTTGCTATGTACTACATAAACTACAAAAATATATTTTATGTTGTAATATGACCTGCTGTTTGATTTCTTGCTTCTAATGGGTATTAGTAAGAATAAAATTTAGTCTACAATGTGGCTGAAGTTCTGAGTGCCCTGTCTTGAGCTTTTTCTCTAGGAATGCTAGCCTTCAGATAAAACTATTGGAGTTATGAAAATTTTGGTTCCAATGGCAGCTAGTCTGAAAAATCTTTCTCCTGCCCACCTAGCACATTTTTGGGGGCGGGGGAAAGAAAAATTAACAACTGAAATATTTTGGCTGAAAATCAAAATTTGCTTCTGATATGCTGCTGTGGTGCCTTGTGGGAGTTGTAGTTTGGGTGCCTCATGCTCCTATTTTCCTATTGGCCAGGATCCCTGTTTGGACTACATCTCCCATGATACACCATGGTGTTCCCTCTTGGTGACGGTTGTGTATCATGGCAGTCACATGGCTTCAGTGCATCAGGGGAAATGAAGTTTGGCTGGGAAGCCCAGCCCATTGAGGTGAATGTGATCATGAAGTACTTGAATTACAACTCCCATGAGGCACCAAGGCAGCATTTCAGAAAAAAAAAATCAATTTTTGGCCAAAACTCATCTTTCCCCTCCTCCTTCCTCTTCCCCCCAGTTTTTAGTGTTCGTTTTTCAACAAAACAAATAGAAACGTCCCACAGGAAGCAGATACTTGTTAGGAAAATTATTTAGTTGAAAACCCAATTTTCTGTTGAAAAAATGTTAACCAAATTTTTTTGACCAGCTCTTGTTCCAAGCCCTGACAATGTTACAAGATAGAAGATGGATATTTAAAAAAAAAAAATATATGCTTATTCGTTCACTAAGAGAGTACTGAAACATTAATTGTATTACACATCATTAGCAGATATTTCCTACCAATCAAATTTTATTCTTGTAACAAAAATGGTTTTGGTTTTCACTATGTTATTTTTTAAACTAGATTACCTTTGAATAGATGTATTAAAATAAAGTATATTGTATCATTGTAGATATCTCAAGTTACACAGTAAGATAATTTGACATTATGGCCAAATGGTTGCAATTCTTGTTATAATTATATAACAGACATCAATAACAGCCGTAATAGATGGTTATAAGCTACCCACTGACCAGTTACAATTTAAACTATGCATATTAGTTTTAGTAGTCAGGAGATTGGAATCCTCGTTATAAGAAAGTCGCAGGTGTTCTACATGATTGTAAGACATCTACTGGCCCATTACAAAGTAAAACAACTCAACACATGGTTGAGGGGTTGCCAACCTTGTTATACTTATGATAACATTCATAGAAGGTATTGAAGGTGATTAAAAGCCACACAATGTGTGTTACAGAATGAACCAACTTAACACTAATCGGGGGGTGTAGAGCATGTTATAGTATGTTGGTTGCAGGATACCAGGTATTATAGATGGTTATAAGACATGTATTTGCCTGCTGCACAGTAAAAATAATCTGAAAGAGGACTGGAATATCATCTATTAAATACATTTAGTAATTTACAAACTGTTATCATATAATCTACAACAACTTATTAGCCATTTATTGAAACATGTAATAATTAACTTATAAAAGCTAAATAAAAGTGCAACCTTCATATAAAGAGTCACCAATTTGCTAACGGTAGCAAAGTTTAAACAAAGACTGTGTAAGGTTCATATTGAGGGGAACAGAGTTTTCCTCGTTTAATTTTTAATATAATACAATGTATGAGGAGCAGATAAGTCACAAAGAAATACTGCAATCTTTCCTCTGAACTTGTTAGCTATTCATAGCCACTTGTTATGGGATTACTGACAAGTAAAGGATGTAAAGTGGTTCTATTTTAATTATAGTAAATATATAACTTACTTTTTAAATATGACTAATCTGCCAAAAACAGATATTGTTTATGTAGAACCAGCACAAAAGCCTACATTTGGTGTTTTATGGAGCTTGGATCTGCTGAAGGATAATGTAGAAGGAGTGGAAGTCAGATAGAGTGAAGGATTGTGTCGAAAAAGGGGAGGCTTGTCCATACTGGAGGACCACACAGAAAGAGGGCAAAAGGGACCTTATTGAGAGTATCATGAGAAGAGAGGGGACCAGCTAGCCATTAGATGTTTACAAATAGGGAAGAGCACCCCTCAGGGACACAGGAATGAGAAGAATTGGTGCAAATTTTTCATAAAAAATGTGTGCGATTTTTTTTGCTTATTCACAATGCAAGATTTTGCATTCCCAAAGTATTGATTGTTTTCAACAATTTGAGAGACTGAATCATAGAATATCAGGGTTGGAAGGGACCTCAGGAGGTCATCTAGTCCAACCCCCTGCTCAAAGCAGGACCAATTCCCAACTAAATCATCCCAGCCAGGGCCTTAAAAACCTCCAAGGAAGGAGACTCCACCACCTCCCTAGGTAACGCATTCCAGTGCTTCACCTCCTAGTGAAATAGTGTTTCCTCATATCCAACCTAGACCTCCCCCACTGCAACTTGAGACCATTGCTCCTTGTTCTGTCATCTGCCACCACTGAGAACAGCCGAGCTCCATCCTCTTTGGAACCCCCCTTCAGGTAGTTGAAGACTGCTATCAAATCCCCCCTCATTCTTCTCTTCTGGAGACTAAACAATCCCAGTTCCCTCAGCCTCTCCTCATAAGTCATGTGCTCCAGACCCCTAATCATTTTTGTTGCCCTCCGCTGGACTCTTTCCAGTTTTTCCACATCCTTCTTGTAGTGTAGGGCCCAAAACTGGACACAGTACTCCAGATGAGACCTCACCAATGTCGAATAAAGGGGAACGATCACGTTCCTCGATCTACTGGCAATGCCCCTAATTATACAGCCCAAAATGCCGTTAGCCTTATTGGCAACAAGGGCACACTGTTGACTCATATCCAGCTTCTCGTCCACTGTGACCCCTAGGTCCTTTTCTGCAGAACTGCTACCTAGCCATTCGGTCCCTAGTCTGTAGCAATGCATGGGATTCTTCTGTCCTAAGTGCAGGACTCTGCACTTGTCCTTGTTGAACCTCATCAGGTTTTTTTCGGCCCAATCCTCTAATTTGTCTAGGTCCCTCTGTATCCGATCCCTACCCTCTAGTGTATCTACCACGCCTCCTAGTTTAGTGTCATCTGCAAACTTGCTGAGAGTGCAGTCCACACCATCTTCCAGATCATTAATAAAGATATTAAACAAAACCGGCCCCAAGACCGACCCTGTTTTGTAGTGAGGCATGGAAAAACTTAGAATGTACCTTGTACATAAAAAATTTCCAGGAGGGAAAGTGCAACATTTCAGTAAGAACAAACTCCCCATGAAAGCCACGTGGTCTAGAGAATTAAGTATGGAACTGCAATCTAGGATTATCTAATTTCTAGTCCCACCTTTGCCACAAACAGTATTTAGTGCTAGCAGTTTACAAACCTTGCTTAGTTATGAAACAGATATCAATTTTTTACTGAAGAGGAAATCAAGGCTCAGAGATTTGTCCATGTCATCCTGTCACACAGCAAATCAATGTTAGAATCAGGATTAGAAGAGATCTCTTGATTGCCTAGGCCGTGCCTAAGACACCCTTTATGTATATTTTATATTTTTTCTATCTGTATTATGCAGGCAATTATGTTTACCATAGGTGATATCTGAAAATATATTGGACTTAAGTTGTCTGCACCCTCAGGTAGGTAGGTAAATAAGTATATTAGAATAATTTTACAGATTCAAATTTGAGACTCAGACAAACTAAGGGCAAGAGTCTACTACCTTTACACTGAACATCACCTTATTCCATGAGCAGACCTATTAATTTCAATGGAACTACTCAAGCAGTGAAACATTACTTGATGTGAGTAAAGGGTTGTGGGGGAAGAATCCGTCCCTATGTAATTTGCTGGTATAGGTATGTGAAAAATGGGATTAGATTTAAAACTGGTAGTGAGGAGATTTAGGCTGCATAGAGGTTAAGGCCAGAAGGAACCATTACATCATGTAGTCTGACTCCTGTATATCACAGGCTATTGAATTTCATTGTTACCGCTGTATTGGGTTAGACTAAAACATTTCAGTCCTCGGGTGTCTGTGTGTGTCACTTGCAGAGAATCAAGGTGCCACCAATGCCCAAGGCCCCTCCAACGGCCCCTGCACTCCTCTGGCTCAGGCCTCTGCTTCATCCCCAAAGTCTCTCCATTGGCCTCTTCCTTATCTACCCCAAAGCCTGATTGGGTCACAAAACCTTCATTTTCCCTGCCTGAAGAGAAGTTGGCTATGTTACATGTGGGCTGAGAGCCATCTCCTCCAAAAGGGCCAGCCACTCTTTGTCAACCCCTAAGTCTTTCTCTGAGTCACTGCTTTCCAAGACTGTTTCCCCATCCTGGAGGTATAGCCTGCATTTCTTTTTGGAATCCTGGTACTTACCTTCACTCACTGTCTGTCCTCGAGCAGTTCAGTTCAGATGCAGTCTACTGTGGAGTACTGTGTGCACATATGCTGTGTGCTCGTCTAGATTTTTATTTTTTGTTGTTGTTTCTTTAAATATCAAATAAAGTGCATTCTGGATGAAAGTACGTGGCTGCTCTTTTGGTATGGAAAAAGTTATTGAGTGTCTGCCTCTGGAAAATGAGGTCAATTTTATTAATAATAGACTATTTCTGAAAATATACAATATTTTATAAACCTGCAGATAGCTTTAAATATCTTTTGAGGTTTTCCCATCAGTATTAGCAAGTCAACTATATTTTAACTCATGATTTTTCTTCTCAACTGCTCAGGTTCAACACACACAATGAAAATAAGCACATGCTATAACTGCAAAACAGCACCCACAATTTGTTACTGCCGGGAGGGTCAGAGGCTACAACAATGCCCTTTTAAAAAGTGGACTGGACATAAGGTAAATATGGACCTCGAATGCAAATTTAGATTTGCATCCAGAATTTGAAGCTCTGAAAGAGAGGGAATATTTGGATCCATTTTAAGAGCAGGGAGTCAGATCTGAAAATTGAGTCCTGACTCAGGTTTGAATTTTGATATCCCAAAAGTTTGGTTTATGGGTTTTGTTAGAAAATATCCACAATGTTAAGATTCTTCTAACTGCCAGCCACCTTAAAGATAGTCCATCCCATACTACCAAGTGAGACACCTTCCATGCTAGTGAGTAATGTAACAGCTTACAAAATAAAGGCCCACAAAAATGAAACAGCCAATAAAAAGATAAATATGTCATCTGATACTTCAGAAGATCAAAGAACTCTGAAATTCCAGCGAATTGTGGAGCACTCTGCTTCTACACTTGTTAACTGATTGTACAGGAAGAAAGACAAAGGAGAGAAGCTCAGTCTAGGCATCTGCTTGCCTGTGAACTGTGACAAAGACATGAAGAGGCATTTACTTGTTATCATCAGCCCAGAGAGAACCATTTTGAGAATGGAAATGCTAATCATCAATCTCCCTGTGCATGCAACGTCTCTGTTTAATAGCTGATAGAGCGTCTCCAAAGGGGCTTTTTTTTGCTCTTTGTTTAAAATGACATATAATGGACCTGGACTTATCAGTGTCTCTAAATGCATTTTCTGTGCTTTATCCTTACTAAGGGATTTAGTCCAGTCTAATGAATATGTGCAGAATTGATTTTGAGCTTGGTATAATTTAATCCATCAATTTAACATTAAATTAATATGCAAAGGGGGTCTCTGTGTGGATGAAAAACAGAAGGGGGACATTCTTATTAATTTAAAATAGACTTGAGAAATGGAAAGAGGCTGCTACTATTAGTATCTGCCACTGGTCTCAACCACTGTTTTGTGCATTACCTTGTGTGATTGCTGCAGCTGCTAAAACAAGTCTGCAGCTATTCAGAGTTCCCAGAACATGACAAGCTTAGAACTTAGAAGAATGTAGTAATTTCATGAGACAGAATTAAAGTGAGGGCCATCCCTGCAATTCTGAAGGCTGGGCAGCTTGCCATCAGTCTACCAGAAAAGAACATTTTGTATTGACAGTCAAATCTGTTGCTCCATATTTGCTGTACCTGAACTGAAAGATGTAGCCAGAATGGAATATTGATTGTATAATCTGAAATTACAACAAGCAGCAAGGATTTAGACACCACTTTTAATGGATTTTAGATTACTTTGATCAACAATGATCTATTAGAACCCTAAGCACAGAGTATATTTTACAAAAGCCAGTATAAAAAGAGCCTTTAAATTGTGTACTGATGGAAATGCAAGAGGCATACATAGGTACAAAGAGATGTGCAAGGGGCTGAAACAAACCACAAGTTAATCACTTATTTGTTGGTTTGTTGGTTTAATGGAAAAAAATCTTAGAATAAAATGTAATGATTTGTCTCCATGCTTGTGGAAAGATGTTGAACACTTTAGAAGAAATGTTCTTTCGTTTTGTGTTATATATAATATATACTGGATTGCTCTGATATATTTCTGATTAAGATAGTAATGTAAAAAGTTGTACTCCCTGGACATTTCATTCTTTGATATGGGACAACAGAAACTCTTGGAATTTTTCTTTTCTATGTATTGCTTACCACAACTCTGTCCACTCCTCCATTATAACAACAAGGAGTCTGGTGGCAACTTAAAGACTAACAGATTTATTGGGGCATAAGCTTTTGTGGGTAAAAACCTCACTTTTTCAGATGCATAGAGTGAAAGTTACAGATGCAGGCATTATATACTGACACATGGAGACCAGGGAGTTACTTCGCAAGTGGAGAACCAGTGTTGACAGGGCCAATTCAATCAGGGTGCATGTAGACCACTCCCAATAATAGATGAGGAGGTGTCAATTCCAGGAGAGGAAAAGCTGCTTCTGTAATGAGCCACAGTGCAAATAAGTGATCGTCACATAAACACCACTCTAAACCGGAAACCTACTGACCACTATACGTACCTACAGGCCTCCAACCTCCATCCAAGACACATCACACGATCCATTGTCTACAGCCAAGCCCTAAGATACAACCGAATTTGCTTCAACCCCTCAGATAGAGACAAATACCTACAAGATCTTTATCAAGCATTCGTAAAACTACAATACCCACCTGGGGAAGTGAGGAAACAGATTGACAGAGCAAGACGGGTACCCAGAAATCACCTACTACAGGACAGGCCCAACAAGGACAATAACAGAACACCACTGGCCATCACATACAGCCCCCAGCTAAAACCTCTCCAGCGCATTATCCACGATCTACAACCTATCCTGGAAAATGATCCCTCACTCTCACAGACTAAATTTGTAGATACAGACTAACACGGCTACCCCCTGATACTTGACACCATGCAAGGCACTAAATTTAGCCGTATGGAGTGGAAATCCATCAACCTCAACAAAAAACTTGCACAGATACAGACAGACATCATCTTCCTCTCCAAATGCAAACAGATGGACATCATACCAAATGGACTGAAGGTAAAAAATCCATTGCAGTCAACATACTACACTGACTATGGTGAGAGACTGTGCCACACACTCTCAAAGAAACTGAGGAACCACCTGATCAGCATCCTGTACAGCAGACAGGAGAAGATCAAGAATGAGCTCTCAGAACTGGAGACTCTCATACAATACCAACCTTCCACACAAACTTCCACGTGGCTGGACTTTACAAAAATGAGACAAGCCATTTACAATGCACACTTCACTTCTCTACAGAGGAAAAAGGACAGTAAGCTATCTAAACTCTGACCTGCCACAGGGGGCTACAACAATGGTACCCTCAACTCATCTAACAACATTGTCAATCTTTCCAACCACGCACTTAGCCCAGCAGAAGAGTCTGTCCTATCTCGGGGACTCTTTCTGTCCCACCATCCCCACGAACACGATACAGTTCTGCGGTGATCTGGAAGCCTACTTTCATCATCTCCGACTCAAGGAATATTTTCAATGCACCACTGAACAGTGCACTGACCCACAGGAACCCTCCTACCAACACTACAAGAAGAAGAACTCTGCGTGGACTCCTCCTGACAGTCAAAATGACAGACTGGACCTCTACATAGAGTGCTTCCGCAGACGTGCACAGGCTGAAATTGTGGACAAACAACATCACTTGTCCCATAACCTCAGCCGTACAGAATGCAATGCCATCCACAGCCTCAGAAACAACTCTGACAATATCATCAAAGGGGCTGACAAAGGAGGTGCTGTAGTCATAATGAACAGGTCGGATTATGAACAGGAGGCTGCCAGGCAACTCTCCAAGACCACTTTCTACAGACCACTATCCTCTGATCGCACTGAGGAATACCAGAAGAAAGTACACCATCTGCTCAAGAAATTTCCAGCTACAGTAGGGGAACAAATCTACATGGACACACCCCCAGAACCCCAACCAGGGGTATTTTATCTGCTACCCAAGATCCATAAACCCGGAAACCCTGGACGCCCCATCATCTCAGGCATTGGCACTCTTACAGCAGGATTATCTGGCTATTTGGACTCTCTCCTCAGACCCTACGCTACCAGCACTCCCAGCTATCTTTGAGACACCACCGACTTCCTGAGGAAACTAGAATGCATTGGTGTTCTTCCTGAAAACACCATCCTGGCCACCATGGATGTAGAAGCACTTTACACCAATATTCCACATGAGGATGGACTACAAGCTGTCAGGAACAGTATCCCTGATGAGGCCACAGCACGCCTGGTGGCTGAGCTTTGTGACTTTGTCCTCACCCACAACCACTTCAGATTTGGGGACAACTTATACCTTCAAGTCAGTGGCACTGCTATGAGTGCCCGCATGGCCCCACAGCATGCCAACATTTTTATGACGGACTTAGAACAATGCTTCCTCAGCTCTCGTCCCCTAGTGCCCCTCCTCTACTTGTGCTACATTGATGACATCTTCATCATATGGACCCACGGAAAGGAGGCCCTTGAAGAATTCCACCTGGACTTCAACAATTTCCACCCCACCATCAACCTCAGCCTGGACCAGTCCACACAAGAGATCCACTTCCTGGACACTACAGTGCAAATAAGTGATGGTCACATAAACACCACCCTATACCGGAAACCTACTGACCGCTATACGTACCTACATGGCTGGTTCTCCACTTGCGAAGTAACTCCCTGGTCTCCATGTGTCAGTATATAATGCCTGCATCTGTAACTTTCACTCTATGCATCTGAAGAAGTGAGGTTTTTACCCACGAAAGCTTATGCCCCAATAAATCTGTTAGTCTTTAAGGTGCTTGTCTACTTGCTTACTTCTGCAAGAAAGTTTGTCTGCACTAGGATTGAAAAAATATTATTAGGATTTTGATCAGAAAGATATTAGATTCAATTTACCTTCATAGGAACATAGGATTTGCCAAACTGTGTCAGACCAATGACATATCTATCCAGTATCCTGTCTCTCACATTCATCAGTACCCGATGCTTCAGAAGAAGTTGTATGTCTCCATGATGAACTAATATGCAGTGTCATGCCATGGGGAAGGGTTCTCCTAATTCTAGGCAGTTAATTGTTGCCTGATGGCCATGTACATTTATATCTGTTTAACATAACTACATTCCTTTTAATTATATGAACGTTTAATTCTTTTTGAATTCTGCTAAACTCTTTCACTCAATGCTATCTTGTGGCAGTGAGTTCCACATGTTAATTATGAATCATGTGAAAAGAGTTTTTATTAGTTTAAAATTTGCTTACTTTAAAGCTAATTATGTACCACCCCTTTTCTTGTATTATTGTAACCCTTCTGCCAGGCCGAGTTGATAGCAGCTGGGTTCAGTACATGGGGTCCCCTCCCAACAGCGTAACACAAAACCAGCTTGAGCCCCCACCCAGTGACCTGGGAAAATCTTACACAAACCCCTGGGTGCCTCGAAGAGGCAATACTTTCCCTCTCGCAAGCACAGAGTCTCGGTGTAGCAGAAAATGTTTAATAGCATGAGGTAAACTACATAGCATTAAATTGGGAAAACACCACAACTAGAGTTCATAGACCAAACCATGAGTGAAGACCCACCCCAGCAAATTGGGCCGTGTCCCGTTGGTTCTTGAAACCAGCAACCCCAAAATCACCCAAAGTCCCAAAAGTCAAACAACCCCCAAAGTCTCTGTCCCTGGTCAGTGCAGCCCCAGAGTTCAAAGGGGGGCACGCAGGGTGCTAAGGGGCACCTTACGTGATCCGAGGCCGACTGGCTGCCTCTCCATGGGGTTCCGCCGCAGCCTTCACCACGAGCCAGTCCACTTCCACCAGCTGTCCCGTGAGCCGCTCCTGCTGTCCCACGAACTGCTCTGCTCTACCAGCTGCTCCGCTCAGCTCACTGAGTCGTGAGCCGCTCCAGCTGTCCCCACAAACAGCTCTGCTCTGCTCGCCGTTCCTTGGGCCACTCCAACTGTCCCCGCAAGGCTCCACTCTGCTAGCTGCTCCTCCAGCCGTTCCCGCAAACTGCACCGCCAGCCGCTTAGCAATATAGCTTCAGGCTCCCCCACTAGTTAACACAGCACTCAGTGAACTCAGCTCTTAGTAACTTTAGCTCTTTTGTGATTTCAGCTCTTAGTGATTTCACCTAGTTGTAGGGGGAGCCCCAGTGCTGGTGCACTATTGACCCAAAGTGAATTCAGCTCAGCAGCCTGTAACACTGGTCTACAATTTTTGAGACATCGTCTACTTCAGAGATAAAATGTGCTATTTAGTATGTATTTTGATGTGCTGAATTCAAATATGACAATTAAAACAACTGATTGGCTACTGTTTCTAAGATATTTAAGTTTTTACATTTTATGTCTATGTATATTGTGTAGATAGTAGAGTTTTAATCATAAATTGTAAACCTAGGTCTTTTCATGTGTTTATGGTTGCTTTACATGATGATATTTCACCTGTCCTGTTTATGTAACCCTTTAAAAATCAGCAAAAGGGTTATATAAATAAAATTTATTATGAAACAAAAGGTAAGTTTAGTCCTATTCAGTGTCTACTCAGCGCTTCTTGGCTTGTCTCGTGTATTCATTAAATGGAACATCTCTTGTCACTGTCCAGCAATAGTCTGCAAGCATTGATGGGCTCCATTTGCCCTGATAGCGTTTCTCCATTGTTGCAATGTCCTGGTGAAATCACTCGCCGTGCTCGTCACTCACTGCTCCGCAGTTCGGTGGAAAAAAATCTAGATGAGAGTGCAAACAATGTATCTTTAGTGACATGTTGCAACCAAGGCTTTTGTATGCCTTGAGGAGGTTTTCCTCCAACAACCTGTAGTTGTCTGCCTTGTTGTTTCCAAGAAAATTTATTGCCACTAACTGGAAGGCTTTCCATGCCGTCTTTTCCTTGCCACGCAGTGCATGGTCAAATGCATCATCTCGAAGAAATTCACAAATCTGAGGACCAACAAAGACACCTTCCTTTATCTTAGCTTCACTTAACCTTGGAAATTTTCCACAGAGGTACTTGAAAGCTGCTTGTGTTTTGTCAATGGCCTTGACAAAGTTCTTCATCAGACCCAGCTTGATAAGGGTGGTAAGAAAATCTTCCTTGATTCAACAAGTGGTGGATGCTGAACACTTTTCCTCCCAGGCTCCAATGACTGTCGGAGTGGCCAATCTTTCTTGATGTAGTGGGAATCTCTCGCATGACTATCCCATTCGCAGAGAAAACAGCAGTACTTTGTGTATCCAGTCTGCAGACCAAGCAAGAGAGCAACAACCTTCAAATCGCCACAAAGCTGCCACTGATGTTGGTCATAGTTTATGCACCTCAAAAGTTGTTTCATGTTGCCATAGGTTTCCTTCATATGGACTGCATGACCAACTGGAATGGATGGCAAAACATTGCCATTATGCAGTAAAACAGCTTTAAGACTCATCTTCGATGAATCAATGAACAGTCTCCACTCATCTGGATCGTGAATGATGTTGAGGGCTGCCATCACACCATCGATGTTGTTGCAGGCTACAAGATCACCTTCCATGAAGAAGAATGGGACAAGATCCTTTTGACGGTCACAGAACATGGAAACCCTAACATCACCTGCCAGGAGATTCCACTGCTGTAGTCTGGAGTCTAACAGCTCTGCCTTACTCTTGGGTAGTTCCAAATCCCTGATAAGGTCATTCAGTTCACCTTGTGTTATGAGGTGTGGTTCAGAGGAGGAGGATGGGAGAAAATGTGGGTCCTGTGACACTGATGGTTCAGGACCAGAAGTTTCATCCTCTTCCTCTTCCTCGTCTGACTCAAGTGAGAATGATTCTGGTGCATCAGGAACCGGCAGTCCTTCTCCGTGGGGTACTGGGCGTACCCCACTGATGGAATGTTTGGATAATGCACAGTCCACTTTTTCTTCTTTGACACATCTTTCCCAGCTGGAGGCACCATGCAGAAGTAACAATTGCTGGTATCATCTGTTGGCTCTCTCCAAATCATTGCCACTGCAAAAGGGATAGATTTCCTTTTCCTGTTCAACCACAGGTGAAGATTTGTTGCACAAGTGTTGCAGCATATGTGTGGGGCCCACCTCTTGTCCTGATCGCCAATTTTGTAGCCAAAATAAAGGTGATAGGCTTTCTTAACCATAGTGGTTATACTGCGCTTTTGTGATGCAAAAGTCACTTCACCACAAACATAGCAGAAGTTATCTGCACTGTTCACACAAGTACGAGGCATCTCTGCTCACTTTGGCTAAACTGAAATGTGTCCCTTTGCAAAATCAAACACTGACAAATAAGAGAGCAGGACACTGTATGATTTCTAGAGCTGATATAGGGCAATTTGTTCAGCAGAGTGATGTAAGCTTCGTTATGATTGCATCATCCATGACTTCTAGGAATAACATGATGCAATTCATACCATGTATGACGCAATACCAGCTTCAGATTGCATCATTCATTGTTTTGCCTAAAAAGCAAGTACTGTCCAAACCCAGTCATAGATTTATTCATAGATCCAGTCAAAGATGTATTTTAGTCATTTCTGGTTTAACTTGAGATCCTTTCCCTTTATAACTCACTTATCCTCCACCATTCCCAAGTCAAGGGTCGTATATACTGACCCAATAGCATATCTTGAAAACTAGAGCCAATCAACAATTTTAAGCATCATTTTCATTCTCAGTGACCCAGAATTAGTAAAGTTTGACTACATTTATTTCAGAAGCATTTTGGCTGTAGATCAGTGTAACTAGACTCCTAATGGAATCAAAGTTAGCTCTGACATTCAACAGTGGAGAGAGGAGGAGATATAATTGGTGTTTCAGGCTCACAAAAGGGGCCCACACCACCAGGAACAAATACCTATCACCAACCTCTCTCAATTCACTAGGTTTTGTAACCCATGCCCCTTGTCAAACGACTGCTACTTAGTTAATGGTGAGTCCTTCTGTCATACAACAGTTCCACTGGCCTTGATTCACAGAATCAGGGTAACAAAATTTTATTCTTCCTGCCCCAATAACAGAGAAACTGGGGATCCCACACCAGCGAAAGTAACCACTTTCAGTTGCTGTTGTCTCATGCCAGGCGGGTAGGTGTGCCTGTGCAAACAAGATCAGCCCCTGGAGTTCTTTTCTACACTTGCCATAATTCACCACCAGATGTCAGGGTAGAGCTCATCCTGACTCTGCTTACATCATGAAAAAAGTTAAATACGTGCACCCAACTGACCTTTTTTATAACATTTATTAAACTATGTATCTAGATTATGTCTCTTTTTCATTAATCTAACTAAATTAAGTATGTTTTTAATATGTTGTTGTGTGGAAATATTTCCATGTGTTCTATCATTTTGCTCCTATTCTCTGAACCTTATTTCTGCTATATATTTCTTGAGATGGAGACCAAAATTGAAACAGTATTCCAGCTAAAGGGATACTTTCAGTTTGTATGATGTCTATGTAACGGGGCAGTCACTCCGCTCCGTCTCAGAAAGGATTAAAAGCCAGCCCTTGGAGGGGGCTGAGGCTGACAGCCAATCAGGAAGAGGCGGGAGGCAGCCAACCAGGACTGGCCAAGCCAATATAAAAGAGGGCAGACCAGAAGGGGCAGCCAGTCTCTCTCTCTATCTCCTGCCCTCCAAACCCCTCAGTCCCAGCCCAGAGCACCCTCCTACACCCCAGACCCCAGACCCCCCAACCAAAGCCCTCACCCCCTCCTACATCCCAACCCCAATTTTGTGAGCATTCATGGTCCACCATACAATTTCTATTTCCTGATGTGGCCCTCAGGCCAAAAAGTTTGCCCACCTCTGTTCTAGATCCTCCATTTTATTACCCAGGCTCCTTGCATAGGTATCCCAGGATATTAGACAGATAAGGTGGGTGAGGTAATATGTTTTCTGGACCAACTTCTGTTGCTGAGGGAGACAAGATTTTGAGCCCCACAGAGAACTGAAGAAGAGCTCTTGTCTATCTCCAAAGCTTCTCTCTCTATCTCACCAACAGACATTGGTCCAATAAAACTTGGAAATATATTCAGTTTAAAAATATATATTTTATGGCCTTTGAGTCTATGGGTCCCCCTATTCATCCTCTTCTTTCATGGGGAGAACAGGATTGGATGCATCATCCTCAAGATGCTCATAACACCTGCATCTCTCTGCATAAAAAATGACTAATCAAATTTCATGCTTCAGGGCTTAAGCCAATTATCTACAGAGGTCAGGAAAGTTTTTTTCTCCTGATTCACAAATGGCTAGATGTACTCTGGGCTTTTTTCCCCACCATTCTTTGATGTGTCAGAGATTGACTACAGCTAGAGATCACCAGATGAGATGTATTAGTGGTCTGAGGTAGTACAGAGAATCCTCTTTCTAGATGTCTAGCTGGTTCTTACTCACACACTTGGGGTCATACTGATTGACACTTTGTTTTTCACAGAATCCCATTATACAGTACTCCAAAGTAAGACTTTTTACTCTGCCTTCTACAAAACCCCTTGATTCAATCCACTAGCAGGGTCACCAGTTCTGCCTCTCTCTCAGTACCCTGCAAACCACAAACTAATGTCAGAGAGGGAGGGGGTGGCCTTTGATGTGAGCTGGGCTTAGCTGCCACCTGTGACTAATCAGCACTTCCTAGCTGGTGCTATAAGGCTAGGTATCAGTTTATAGCTTGGAGATCACCTGGTCTTCAAAACAGCCATCAGGAAGCTCACTTGCAAGTGAGAGCTGCAGGGAGTAGGAAGGATCCTGCAGGAGTCCCTGGGTCAAGGGAAAGAACCAATGACTCTGAAAAAGACTTGGGAGTCATGGTGAATAATCAGCTGAACATGAGGTCTCATTGTGACACTGTAGCCAAAAGGGCTTACACAATCCTTGGATGTATGAACATATAATCAATGGAATCTCAAGTGGGAGTAGAGATGTTATTTTACCAATGTATCTGGCACTGGAGCAACCACCATTGGAATACTCTGTCCAGTTCTGGTAGCCAGAATTCAAGAAAAATATAGAAAAATTGGAGAGGGTTCAGAGAAGTGCCACAAGAATGATAAATGGGTTGGAAAATATGCCTTATAGTGATAGACTCCAAGAGCACAATCTGTTTGTTACGCTAAATAGAAGCTTAAGGGGTGACTTGATCACTATCTGTTATAGGAGTTTGATAACAGAGGGCTCTTCAGTATGGCAGATAAAGATATAACAAGGTCCAGTGGCTGGAAACTGAAGCTGCACAATTCAGACTCAAAATAAGGTGTGAATGTTTAACAGTTAAGATAATTAGCCACTGGAACAATTTTGCAAGGATTCAAGTATCAGAGGGTAGCTGTGTTAGTTTGTATCCACAAAAACAACAAGGAATCCAGTGGCACCTGAAAGACTAACAGATTTATTTGGGCATAAGCTGTCATGGGTGAAAAAACCTGAAGAAGTGGGGTTTTTACCCACGAAAGCTTATGCTCAAATAAATCTTTTAGTCTTTCAGGTGCCACCGGACTCCTTGTTTTTGCAAGGATTGTGATGTATGCTCCATCACTGGCAAATTTTAAATCAATATTAGATGTTTTTTCTAAAATATATGTTTTATTCAAACAGAAATTTATTTAGGGAAGTCCTATAGCCTCTGTTATGCAGGAAACAAGATTAAATTACAACAAGTGTCACTTCTGGCCTTATAAATTATGAATCTATTAGCTTGTTTTACTGAAAATGTTATCAGAACCATTATGAAAATGGAAAACACTGATAATGGTTTCAATAAAATTGTTTATAAAAACAATTACCAAAATTTCCAGGAAAACAAAAACTGGGTAGAAACAACTTTGAAATTTTGAAACTTTTTGTGAATTACAGGAAAAACAACTACCATCTCTAGGAATTAATGACGTTCAGGTAGGGCAACTAATCAAAACTGCATGAGCACAGCAAAAACCCCTGCTGGAAAAGAGGAGAAAAAATATGTATTTTTTTTCTGGTGTAAGTCATGTTTATTGTGGTACTAAGTCAAATGCCTTACTGAAGTTACTAGATCGCAGGCCCTGGCTCTCATGGGAGACTTCAATCACCCCAATATCTGCTGGGAGAGCAATACAGCAGTGCACGGACAATCCAGAAAGTTTTTGGAAAGTGTAGGGGACAATTTCCTGGTGCAAGTGCCGGAGGAACCAACTAAGGGCAGAGCGCTTCTTGACCTGCTGCTTACAAACCAGGAAGAATTAGTAGGGGAAGAAAAAGTGGATGGAACCTTGGAGGCAGTGACCATAAGATGGTCGAGTTCAGGATCCTGACACAAGGAAGAAAGGAGAGCAGCAGAATACGGACCCTGGACTTCAGAAAACAGACTTTGACTCCCTCAGGGAACTGATGGGCAGGATCCCCTGGGAGAATAACATGAGGGGGAAAGGAGTCCAGGAGAGCTAGCTGTATTTTAAAGAATCCTTATTGAGGTTGCAGGAACAAACCATCCCGATGTGTAGAAAGAATAGTAAATATGGCAGGAGACCAGCTTGGCTTAACAGTGAAATCCTTGCTGATCTTAAACACACAAAAAAAAAGCTTACAAGAAGTGGAAGATTGGACAAATGACCAGGGAAGAGTATAAAAATATTGCTCAGGCATGCAGGAGTGAAATCAGAAAGGCCAAATCACACTTGGAGTTGCAGCTAGCAAGGGATGTTAAGAGTAACAAGAAGGGTTTCTTCGGGTATGTTAGCAACAAGAAGAAAGTCAAGGAAAGTGTGGGCCCCTTACTGAATGGGGGAGGCAACCTAGTGACAGGGGATGTGGGAAAAACTAATGTACTCAATGCTTTTTTTGCCTCTGTCTTCACGAACAAGGTCAGCTCCCAGACTACTGCACTGGGCAGCACAGCATGGGGAGGAGGTGACCAGCCCTCTGTGGAGAAAGAAGTGGTTCAGGACTATTTAGAAAAGCTGGACGAGCACAAGTCCCTGGGACTGGATGAACTGCATCCGAGGGTGCTAAAGGAGTTGGCGGATGTGATTGCAGAGCCATTGGCCATTATCTTTGAAAACTCATGGCAATCGGAGGTCCCGGATGACTGGAAAAAAGCTAATGTAGTGCCCATCTTTAAAAAAGAAAAGAAGGAGGATCCAGGAAACTACAGCCAGTCAGCCTCACGTCAGTCCCTGGAAAAATCATGGAGCAGGTTCTCAAGGAATCAATTCTGAAGCACTTAGAGGAGAGGAAAGTGATCAGGAACAGTCAGCATGGATTCACCAAGGGGAAGTTGTGCCTGACTAACCTAATTGCCTTCTATGATGAGATAACTGGCTCTGTGGATGAGGGGAAAGCAGTGGATGTGTTATTCCTTGACTTTAGCAAAGCTTTTGATATGGTCTCCCACAGTATTCTTGCCAGCAAGTTAAAGAAGTATGGGCTGGATGAATGGACTATAAGGTGGATAGAAAGCTGGCTAAATCATCGGGCTCAACGGGTTGTGATCAATGGCTTCATGTCTAGCTGGCAGCCGGTATCAAGCAGAGTGCCCCAAGGGTCGGTCCTGGGGCTGGTTTTGTTCAATATCTTCATTAATGATCTGGAGGATGGTGTGGATTGCACCCTCAGCAAGTTTGCAGATGACACGAAACTGGAGGGAGTGTAGATACTCTGGAGGGTAGGGATAGTATACAGAGGGACCTAGACAAATTAGAGGATTGGGCCAAAAGAAATCTGATGAGGTTCAACAAGGACAAGTGCAGAGTCCTGCACTTAGGACAGAAGAATCCCATGAGTGGATCAAGAGTGACTACAAGGCTCTGGGAGTATGGGTGAAGGAGGTTGGAGCGCAGGTGGTATTCTCTTCAATTCTTCCTGTCAAAGGTATGGGGCCTGGGCAGAGACATATGCATCATGGAGGTGAATGCCTGGCTGCGAAGATGGTGTCGCCAGGAGGGCTTTGGCTTCCTCAACCACGGGATGCTATTCAAGGAAGGACTGCTAGGCAGAGATGGCGTTCACCTTTCGAGGAGGGGAAAGACCCTATTTGGACACAGTCTGGCTAACCCAGTGAGGAGGGCTTTAAACTAGGTTCGACAGGGACAAGTGAGTAAAGCCCACAGGTAAGTGGGGAACATGGAGACCTGGGAGATGGGTTGGAAACAAGAGGGAGCGTGAGCTATAATGGAAGAAAGAAAGGAGGGTCAGGGCAAAACTGGGAGGCAAGATCAAACCAGTACCTTAGATGCCTATATACAAATGTGATAAGTATGGGTAATAAGCAGGAAGAACTGGAAGTGCTAACAAATAAATACAACTATGACATTGTTGGCATCACTGAAACTTGGTGGGATAATACACATGATTGGAATGTTGGTGTGGATGGGTACAGCTTGCTCAGGAAGGATAGACAGGGGAAAAAGGGAGGAGGTGTTGCCTTATATATTAAAAATGTACACACTTGGACTGAGGTGGAGATGGACATAGGAGATGGAAGTGTTGAGAGTCTCTGGGTTAAGCTAAAAGGGGTAAAAAAACCCAAGGGTGATGTCATGCTAGGAGTCTACTACAGGCCACCTAACCAGGTGGAAGAGGTGGATGAGGCTTTTTTTAAACAACTAACAAAATCATCCAAAGCCCAAGATTTGGTGGATGGGGGACTTCAACTATCCAAATATATGTTGGGAAAATAACACAGTGGGGCACAGACTATCCAACAAATTCTTGGACTGCATTGCAGACAATTTTTTATTTCAGAAGGTTGAAAAAGCTACTGGGGGGAAGCTGTTCTAGACTTGATTTTCACAAATAGGGAGGAACTCATCGAGAATTTGAAAGTAGAAGACAGCTTGGGTGAAAGTGATCATGAAATCATAGAGTTTGCAATTCTAAGGAAGGGTAGAAGGGAGTACAGCAAAATAGAGACAATGGATTTCAGGAAGGCGGATTTTGGTAAGCTCAGAGAGCTGATAGGTAAGGTCCCATGGGAATCAAGACTGAGGGGAAAAACAACTGAGGAGAGTTGGCAGTTTTTCAAAGGGACACTATTAAGGGCCCAAAAGCAAGCTATTCCGCTGGTTAGGAAAGATAGAAAATGTGGCAAAAGACCACCTTGGCTTAACCACGAGATCTTGCATGATCTAAAAAATAAAAAGGAGTCATATAAAAAATGGAAACTAGGACAGATTACAAAAGCTGAATATAGGCAAACAACACGAATGCAGGGGCAAGATTAGAAAGGCAAAGGCACATAATGAGCTCAAACTAGCTACAGGAATAAAGGGAAACAAGAAGACTTTTTATCAATACATTAGAAGCAAGAGGAAGACCAAAGACAGGGTAGGCCCACTGCTCAGTGAAGAGGGAGAAACAGTAACAGGAAACTTAGAAATGGCAGAGATGCTTAATGACTTCTTTGTTTTGGTCTTCACCGAGAAGTCTGAAGGAATGCCTAACATAGTGAAAGCTAATGGGAAGGGGGTAGGTTTAGCAGATAAAATAAAAAAAGAACAAGTTAAAAATCACTTAGAAAAGTTAGATGCCTGCAAGTCACCAGGGCCTGATGAAATGCATCCTAGAATACTCAAGGAGCTAATAGAGAAGGTATCTGAGCCTCTAGCTCTTATCTTTGGAAAATCATGGGAGGCGGGAGAGATTCCGGAAGACTGGAAAAGGGCAAATATAGTGCCCATCTATAAAAAGGGAAATAAAAACAACCCAGGAAACTACAGACCAGTTAGTTTAACTTCTGTGCCAGGGAAGATAATGGAGCAAGTAATTAAGGGAATCATCTGGAAACACTTGGAAGGTGGTAAGGTGATAGGGAATAACCACACATATTTGTAAAGAACAAATCGTGTCAAACCAATCTGATAGCTTTCTTTGATAGGATAATGAGTCTTGTGGATAAGGGAGAAGCTGTGGATGTGGTATACCTAGACTTTAGTAAGGCATTTGATATGGTCTCGCATGATATTCTTATCGATAAACTAGGCAAATACAACTTAGATGGGGCTACTATAAGGTGGGTGCATAACTGGCTGGATCACCGTACTCAGAGAGTTGTTATTAGTGGTTCCCAATCCTGCTGGAAAGGCATAACAAGTGGCGTTCCGCAGGGGTCTGTTTTGGGACCGGCTCTTTTCAATATCTTCATCAACGATTTAGATATTGGCATAGAAAGTACGCTTATTAAGTTTGCAGATGATACCAAACTGGGAGGGATTGCAACTGCTTTGGAGGACAGGGTCATAATTCAAAATGATCTGGACAAATTGGAGAAATTGTCCGAGGTAAACAGGATGAAGTTTAACAAAGACAAATGCAAAGTGCTCCACTTAGGAAGGAAAAATCAGTTTCACACATATAGAATGGGAAGAGACTGTCTAGGAAGAAGTACAGCAGAAAGGGATCTAGGGACCACAAGCTAAATATGAGTCAACAGTGTGATGCTGTTACAAAAAAAGCAAACATGATTCTGGGATGTATTAACAGATGTGTTGTTAGCAAGACACGAGAAGTCATTCTTCCGCTCTACTCTGCGCTGATTAGGCCTCAACTGGAGTATTGTGTCCAGTTCTGGGCACCGCATTTCAAGAAGGATGTGGAGAAATTGGAGAGGGTCAAGAGAAGAGCAACAAGAATGATTAAAAGTCTTGAGAACATGACCTATGAAGAGAAGACTGAGAGGGGACATGATAGCAGTTTTCAGGTATCTAAAAGGATGTCATAAGGAGGAGGGAGAAAACTTGTTCACCTTAGCCTCTAAGGATAGAACAAGAAGCAAAAAAGGGAGGTCTAGGTTGGACATTAGGAAAAACTTCCTAACTGTCAGGGTGTTAAACACTGGAATAAATTGCCTAGGGAGGTTGTGGAATCTCCATCTCTGGAGATATTTAAGAGTAGGTTAGATAAATGTCTATCAGAGATGGTCTAGACAGTATTTGGTCCTGCCATGAGGGCAGGGGACTGGACTCGATGACCTCTCAAGGTCCCTTCCAGTTCTAGAATCTTTGAATCTATGAATCTATGCATTTCTACAGATTAGGGACCAAATGGGTAGGCAGGAGTTCTGCAGAAAAGGACCTATGGGTTACAGTGGATGAGAAGCTGGATATGAGTTGACAGTGTGCCCTTGTTGTCCAGAAGGCTAATGGCATTTTGGGCTGTATAAGTAGGGGCATTGCCAGCAGATCGAGGGATGTGATCATTCCCCTCTATTCAACATTGATGAGGCCTCATCTGGAGTACTGTGTCCAGTTTTGGGCCCCACGCTACAAGAAGGATGTGTAAACATTTGAAAGAGTCCAATGGAGGGCAACAAAAATGATTAGGGGCTGGAGCACATGACTTATGAGGAGAGGCTGAGGGAATTGGGATTGTTTAGTCTGCAGAAGAGAAGAATGAGGGGGGATTTGATAGCTGCGTTCAACTACTTGAAAGGGGGTTCCAAAGAGGATGGATGTAGACTGTTCTCAGTGGTAGCAGATGACAGAACAAGGAGTAATGGTGGGGGAGGTTTAGGTTGGATATTAGGAAAAACATTTTCACTAGGAGGGTGGTGAAGCAGTGGAATGGGTTACCTAAGGAGATGACAGAATCTCCTTTCTTAGAGTTTTTTAAGGTCAGGCTTGACAAAGCCCTTGCTGGGATGATTTAGTTGGAGGTTGGTTCTGCTTTGAGCAGGGGGTTGGACTAGATGACCTCCTGAGGTCCCTTCCAACCCTGATATTCTATGAAGGCGAAGTACATTATATCACACAGTTCTCTTCCAAGTCTTTAGTGAAAATGTTAAATATCATAGGGCTGTCGTGGAAAAAGTCACCCACGCATTGATTTTAGTTCACAGACTCAAGCCTGAGACCAGTTTATTGCAATACATACCAACGCGTTGGAGTAACAGTCCGAAAACTACCACCCCCGAGCACAGCGCGCAGGCTGCCTTTTATTCTTACAAACCGCAAACATAGTACAAATTATACATCATTTACTTGAAATAAGAGTTGGGGTCTGTCCCCCTTGCCCGGTACCTTCCTTATCAGTTTTCCGAGAATTGGGTGCATATTGGGTGGTGGGCTTCTTGGTGGTTTCCGATATGGACAGTACTTGGCACCAGTTGGGGTGTATTCTCGGCAGGGTGCATATTATTTTTCCGGGGTTTTACTGTTTTAGGGCATAGGGGTTTATTACAGGATGCCTAAAGAAGATATATGATTGGCTAGCTTTGCAGTTAGCTGGAATCACAGGAGAAGTTGGCCTTTTGCTAGAAGCAATTTCTTCATACAAGCGGTTATTACATTTCATAAACAAGCGGTTATTATGTTACTGAGGCCTTCCGCACTACTCCTTCTCCCTCCCTCCTCTAGTCATAACCCTTAACCGAATTTGGCTGGAGACTGTGTAGCTTAGTCTTGTTCAGGCCTTAACCTATAAAGGCCCCTGTAAGGGCCGTTATACCTAGCCCCTGCTGGAGGGCCTGCGTTCGGGCCTTGGCCGTCATCTTGCTTGACATAAGGGAGGCCTGCCAGGCCTATTCCTTCACAGGGCAAAGAACTGATTAATGTGGGACCCCACTAGAAACACTCCCATTTGATGATGACTTCCCATTTATAATTACCAATCAGTTAGCCAGTTTTTAATCCATTTAATGTGTGCCACATTAAAACACTAGAAAGATATAAAATTAATCAAAATGTTGTGTGGTACCAAGTCAAATGCCTTACAGAAGTCCAAGGCCTTGTTTACACTTGTGGTGCCATGTAGATTATGTGTAGCTACATGCCCCAATGAAAGGCAGGTGCATTCCCATTGTAATTCACATTCACAGTGAAAAGCCCTGGCAGGGGAGGTACAGCAGGAAAAATCTCTGGTAGCGGGGAGCTGCCAGAATCTTTCCCTACTGCCTCCTCCACACCACTTTCCCCCTGCCAGAAACTTTACCCACTGCTGATGCCTTTCATTGTGGTGGGGGAAAAGTCCAATAGCAATAAGGCAGGGGGACACTGTATCACTAAAAATAGCAGTGTAGACATGGGAGGCGCTGCTAGGGTGTTTAGAGAGCTATGTCGGGTATATACTCTAAGGTTCTGGTATGTATGTCCTCTGCTTGCTTAAGCAGTGCCTCACTGTCTACACTGCTATTTATACCTATGCCAGCTGGACATGCAGTGTTTGTGCTCACACACCATCATAAGTAAGGACATATCTAAAGTATATTACATCAGCACTGATACCTTTTTATGATGTGATTACAAGTTTGATTGATAAAGGTTTCAAGTTAGTGTGACAGGATCTATTTACCATAAACCTGTTGGTTTGGCATTAACTGTATTACCCTCCTTTAATTCTTTAATGATCAAGTCCCATATCTGCTGCTTCAATATTTTGTCTGGGATCAATGTCGGACTGACAGGCATATAATAACCCAGGTCGCCTAGTTTACCCTTTTGAAAATATTGGCACAACATTAGCTTTCTTCCAGCCTTCTTTAACTTCCCCACTGTTCCAAGAATGATTGAAAATAAACATTAATGGTTCAGAGAGCTTCTGGACTAGCCCTTCTAAAACTCAAATGCAACTTCTCCAGATCTGCTGATTTCAAAATGTCTAACTTTAGCAGCTGCTATTTAACATCCTCCTGAGATATTATTGAAATGGAAATATTTCTTCTTCATCATCATCTAATATAAATAGATCATCTGGCTTCTTCCCAAATACACACCAAAATATTTATTGTACATTTCTGTCTTTTTTTTTTAAATTATGATTGATATTTTACCATTTCCATCTAGTAATGGACCAACACCATTGTTAAGATTCCTTTTGTTTCTAATATACATTTCTAGATTCAAAAGCCTGAAGGGATCACTATGATTATCTAGTTTGACCTCCTGTATAACACAGGCCATAGAACTTCCCCCAAATAACTCCTGTTTGATTTTTTTTAAGAAGCTCCTTATTTACCTTAGTTCTACTGATTTCAAATGTCATTAAATCTTTTGGGAAAAAAATGGAAAAAGTCAACAGGGTTTTTTGTATGTGAATTTTTCCATTGTTGTAAAAGGCCATTTTTGTTGGGGGAAGAAAAACAAAAACACCTCTTCATTCAAAGTCTTTTGACCAGTTCTATTAATTTCCATTCCACAAAGGATGGAGAGGACCACTGAATTCTTATCTACATCACTATAAGGTGAGTGAATGACTGGTTGACTACTCAAAGACTTGTAATCAACAGTTCATTATCAAAATGGGAGGTTGTATCAAGAGGGGTCCTGCAGGGGTCTGTCCTGGATCTGGTACTATTCAATATCTTAATTACAACTTGGATTATGGAGTACAGCTACACTTACAAAATATGTGGATGATACCAGGCTAGGAGGAGTTGCAAGCTCTTTTGGAGGACAGGATTAGAATTCAAAATGATCTAAATAAATTGGAGACAGTCTGCAAACAGTAAGATAAAATTCAATAAAGATAAGTTCAAAGTACTACTCTTAGGAAGGAAAAATCAAATGCACAAATACAAAATGGGTAATAATTGGCTAGGCAGTGGTACTGTAGAAAAGGAGCTGGGGATTACAGTAGAACACAAATTGAATGAGTCAACAATGTGATGCAGTTGTGAAAAGGCTAATATCATTCTGGGGTGTACTAACAGTAATGTCATGTGTAAGACACGGAAGGTATCTGTTCTGCTCTACTTGGAACTGGTGAGGCCTCAGCTGGAGTACTGTGATCAGTTTGGGGAGCCACACTTTAAAAAAGATATGGACAAATTGGAGAAGAGCAACGAAAACATGACCTAAGAGGAAAGAAAGAATTGAAGAGAAGGCTGGGGCTGGACATAACAGTCTTCAAATATGTAAAAGGTTGTTTTAAAGAGGACCATGATCAATTGTTCTCCATGTCCAAGAATTAATTGGCTTAATTTGCACCAAGGCAGATTTATGTTAGATATTTGGAAAACTTTCTAACTTCAAGGATAATAAAGTACTGGAAGAGGTTAGCGAGGGAGTTTGTGGAATCCCTGTCGTTGGAGGTTTTAAGAACAGGTGATGCAAATACCTGTCTGGAATGGTCTAGGCGTATTTAATGCTGCCTCAGTGCAGGGGGATGTACTAGATGACCTTGTGTAGTCCCTTCCAGTCCTATATTTCTTAGATTCTATCATTACTTCATAGAGAAAATAAAGAGCAAGCATTCCAGCTGCCATGCCAAGATAATACCCAGGGCAAGGGGACAAACACAAGGAATGATTCCTGCCCTTTTTACAGTCATTACAGAGAATAATCACAAAGTTCTACCCTTACCTAGCACCTCACACCTAAGAGAACAAAACTTCTCACACACCCACTGAGGCTTTTCTCAGTACTGATCTACACTAGGAAATTGGATTGATATATTGCTCAGTGATATGAAAAATCCACATCCCAAGAGACCAAATTAAACCAACCTAATCCATGGTGTAGACAGCACTACTGCCTTTTAGGGAGGTAGAATACCTATGCTGAAGGGAGAAGCCTTTCTATCAGAGTAGGTAGTGTCTTCACTGAAGTGCTTCAGCAGCACAGCTGGAGCAGTGCAGCTGTGCTATTGCAGTGTTTTAAGTGTAGACAATCCCTCGGTGACTTTTCTGTTTTCATTGCATGAGTCTTCTATCTTCTCATCCTCATTATTCCCTGCTTATCCCCCATTGTTCAGCCCTCAAGGAACCTACTTTTATTCTTGTCATTTGTCTCATGTCATCATGGCTCATCTCAAAATCCTCATTGCCTCATTCTAGTATCTATTATGAGTTCACTATGCTTTGTGAAATAACAACTGATAGCCATTCTTGCTTCTGCTAATGAGCTGAACAATGAAACCTATTTATGCAAATCAAGCCAGTTATTTTCATTTTGAAATATTTGTAACCAACCCATTTAAAAAATTGATAGCTTTAAAAAAATCAAAAACATTATTCAAATGGTTATTGAAACTTTTCATTTACCAACAAAAAAAGTCAATGCTACAACAAAAAAATCTTTTCATGTCAAAAAATTTGACCAACTCTACTAATGTTCTGTGCTGATGCTGCATTATTGCAGAAAAACCCCTGTAGCTGTGCATGGAGTATGAATAGCAGATTTTTGTGTACTGTGGGGTAGGCCTCCCAAGCACACCAGACGTAACAGTATATGGCCTATGGCACCCCAAAATGCCACCCACCAGCAACAGGTGGGAAAAACTGATGAGGCCAGCAGTGAAAAGGGGACAGTCCCTGTAGCAAGGGAGGGAGACACTTGCTAAGGGAAAATAGGTAGCTCCTCCCCCTAGGAGTCTCTGGCACCCTCTCAGCTGGGAAAGAGGGATGCTGACTGGCTAGCGCTCATTATCCCAGTAGGAGGTCTTCCCCCAAATCAGAATTTGCTCATCAATAAGTGGATACCTGACTTTTCACTGAGTTTCTAGCAAACAATTTATCCAATCATCTTAACTATAACCTAAAAATATATAAAAAGTTAACACTTAGTCAATGAATCAGCAACTCAAGTCAAAACTTGATGCAACAGAGAATTGGAACCATAATTAAATCTTGCACAGCTACATTCTGTTTCTGCATCATTTTCTTCTTTGCAAATGAAGTATGAATGTGTCATGTGATTGCACCAGAAGGAATATAGATTACTGTGGTAGCAAATGTGGCATTCTGATGGGCAAGATTGGATTCCCTTTTAGTTTTCACCTAATATTTTATAGACACAATTCTGTGTCTAGAATTGCAAGTACAAGCCACACCCCTGACTTGGGAGAATTTGAAGTCAGTTACTCATTTTCTATCAGTTCAAATGCACATGTATACAAGATTATCATTTATCTGTAGTGACATCCCAAATATAGCAAACAGTGTCACTACACTTCAAAAATGAGTATGAAAGTAAATGTCTGAAACCCAACTGAAGCAGCAGAAGTGTTAAAAACAGAATGTGATAAGAGGATATTGGAAAAAAGAAAAATTAACAGTAGTAGGGGTTAGCATCTTCAGTACATAGTGCCTCAACCAAAACACTAACTACTCACAGACTAATACAAGTGACATGGAAAAAAAAGGAAGGAAGGTCAAAGTTTCTCCCTTGCCTACAGTTCCTAAAATAGCCTTGGTCACAAATTTCTTACCACTGTACTGATTTCTTGGAAAAATGAAGCAGCACTGAAATTAAAGTTACATATTCCTAGCTGAATGATCAGATGCACTTCACTAATATTTTTTAAAAGAACAGAAAACTTATAAATGTACATTATTGTATTCATCAATGAATTGTAATATTTCCAATATGATTATCTTTCCAGCATCAAATATAAAGTTGCGCAAGCCTCCTTTGTGTAGTTTTTGGAAATATTTTTTTTCTGGGTACTAGGGAGCCTTATTGTAATTGTTCATATTATGCCACTGGCTGTTATAAGCAGCTGGAGAGCATACTGTGCAATCCATTTTGATTTCTCCTTCACTGTCATCCCTGATGTGTGTTTGAAATAGTTAATTATTAATGAGTGCTACCACGTTTTAAAGTCCTGTTTTCTCCCCCACTCATATTTCCAGGTTTTCACTTTTCTATGGGCCAGATTCAGTCTCCAGCAGTGGTAAGTTTGTGTCCACTTTCCACTGTTGTGAACTCCCCCTCAAACTGACTTTTCTAACTCTGAGGTTTTGGCTGAAGACTATTTAATAGGCTGAAATATTAGTGGCATGTAGAAAACATACAACTTTTATATTTTCTTCACAAAACATGCCCAAAACACCAACTTCCAACTATTCCATTGCCTATGAAAAATTAGCACATCAATGAAGAGCATCTGACTGAAGCTGAACCCAGGCAAGATATAGGTGATGCTGGTGAGAAGAGATAGGTGATTCAAAGAACAAGTCAGCACACATTTCCATTTGTCACTGATGGTATCAATTTATGGATAATCTGATGCAATATTTCTGAACTACATAAGAACATAAGAATGGCCATACTGGGTCAGACCAATGATCCATTTAGCCCAGTATCCTAACTTTCCACAGTGGCTGGGCCAGATACTTCAAAGGGAATGAATAAAAGAGGGCAATTATTGAGCGATCCATCCCCTATCGTCCAGTCCTAGCACCTGGTAACATCCAGAGCATGGGGTTACATCCCTCATTATCTTGACTAATAGCCATTGATGGACCTATCTTCCATGAATTTCTTCAATTCTTTTTTGAACCCAGTTATACTTTTGGCCTTCACAACATCCCCTGGCAACTAATTCCACAGGTTGACTGTGTGTTGTGTGAAGAAGTACTTCCTTTTGTTTATTTTAAACCTGATGCCTATTCATTTCATTTGGTCATCCCTGGTTCTGTTATATGAAAAGATAAATAACACTTTCTTATTCACTTTCTCCACACCATTCATGATTTTATAGGTCTCTTATCATATCCCACCTTAGTCTCTCTTTTCCAATCTGAATAGTCCCAGTATTTTAAATCTCTCATCATGTGGAAGCTATTCCACACTCCTAATTATTTTTGTTGCCCTTCTCTGTACCTTTTCTAATTCTAAAACAACTCTTTTGAGATGGGGTGACCAGAACTGCATGCAGTATTCAAGAAGTGGGCGTATTGTGCATTTATATAGTGGCATTATGATATTTTCTGTCTTATTATCTATCCCTTTCCTAATGGTTCCTAACATTCTCTTAGCTTTTCTGACTGCTACTGTACATAGAGTGGACGTTTTCAGAGAACAATCCATAATGAATCCAGAATTTCTTTCTTGACTGGTAACAGCTAATTAAGACCCCATCATTTTGTGTGTATAGTTGGGATTATGTTTTCCAATGACTATACTTTTTTTTGCATATCAACATTGAATTTCATACCCAGTCACTAGTTTAGTGAGATCCCTTTGTAACTTTTCACATTCAGCTTTGGACTTAACTATCTTGAGTAATTTTGTAGCATCTGCAAACTTTGCCACCTCACTGTCTATCCCTTTTCCCAGATCATTTATGAATATGATGAACAGCACTGGTCCCAGTAGAGATCCTTGGGGGACACCACTATTTACCTCTCTCCACTGTTAAAACTGACAATTTATTCCTACTCTTTGTTTCCTATCCTATAACCAATTACTGATTCATGAGAGGACCCTCTCTCTTATCCCATGACTGCTTACTTTGCTTAAGAGCCTTTGGTGAGGGTCCTTGTCAAAGACTTTCTGAAAGTCAAGAACACTATATCCACTGGATCACTCTTGTCCACATGTTTGTTGACTCCCTCAAAGAATTCTAATAGAGTGGTTAGGCATGATTTCCCTTTACAAAAATTATGATGACTCTTCCCCAACATATCATTGTGACACTACACCCCATATTTGTCAGTGATATTATTATGATACTATTATGGCATAATTATGATGCACTTTGTACAAGATGGGTCATGTAAGATGTCAATGGAAAAGTTATGATTTGCTGCATATGATTATCCTATTTGTGTGCATGTATCATTTTTGTATTTGAAGTTATGAATGTTGACTAGGTACCTGTATTTAAAATGTGCTTACTCTGGAAAACACCCACAGCTAGCCTTTCAGGTACAACAATGAAAAAGCCAGATAGTGCTAATGGCTCATCAACAGACAATGGGCAATGGACAAGTTTAGCCTTCCTGTAATGTTTCAGCCACCCTGTAAGTAATGGCTGTTATGACTCAGCAAGGGCATGTGACCAGACCACATGATAGTGGACTCCATTTTGTGTACCTGTATTTTTCTACAAACTGGGGGTGGGGTGGGGTAGGGAAATGAACAACGGGTTCCTGACACATGTTAGCTATATAAGGCGGGGTGTGACATCATCTAAGGGCCTCCCTCCACACACAAGAGAACTCCTGGAAACACCTGAGGAACAAAGACTGAACTGGGGGAAGTGCTGGTCCCAGGCTAAACGGATTTCTAGCCTGTGTATGGAAACCTGGTGGACTGCTTGTATCATCAGCCAACGTGAGAAATAGATTGGATATGAATTAACAATCTAGTATTTTAGGCTTAGTTTGCAGTTTTGTTTATTTGCTAGGTAATGCACTTTGATCTGTTTGCTATCACTTATAATCACTTAAAATCTTTTGGAGTTAATAAACTTATTTTTTGCTTTATCTAAACCAGTGTGCCTTTGATTGAAGTATCTGGGGAAAAATCTCAGCTTGGTTAACACAGACTTGTTGCATATCTTTCCTACATCGAGGGGAGAGCAAACTATTTATGATCTTACATTGTATAGATCCCTGTGCAGTGCAAGACGGTATAATTTTGGGTTTATACTCCAGCGGGGGTGCAAGCCTGGAGAGCTGGGAAATTGACTGATGTCTGCTGTTTGCACTCAGGTAGCTCAATTTGGGTAAGTGGCGCCAGCTGCTGTCATGTTGGGTGATAACAGGGCTGGGTGAGGGTGGCTGTGTCTCCCACCAAGGAGTGTGAAAAAGGGCCAGCTCAGCTGGGTGATTAGAAGAGCGAAGTGGTTCCCAGGTTTTCCAGACTGCACCCCAGGGGTGACAACCCATCACAATCATATTAATCTATGTGTCTGATAATTCTGTTCTTTACTATAGTTTCAACCAATTTGCCTGGTACTGAAGTTAGGCTTACTGGTCTGTAATTGCCAGGATTGCTTCTGGACGCTTTTTTAAAATTCTGTGTTACATTAGCTGTTCACCGGTCATCTGGTACAGAGGCTGATTTAAGCGATCTATTACAAACCACAGTTAGTAGTTCTGCACTTTCATATTTGCTTTCCTTCAGAACTCTTGGGTGAATATCACCTGGTACTGGTGACTTATTGCTGTTTAATTTATCAATTTGTTCCAAAACCTCCTCTGTCAACACCTCAGTCTGGGACAGTTGCTCAGATTTTTCACCTCAATGTGGGAATCTCCCTCATATCCTCTGCAGTGAAGACCAATTGAAAGAATTCATTTTGTTTCTCTGCCTTGTCTTGCTTTAGAGTTTCTCTAGTACCTTAATCGTCTAGTGGTCCCACTGATTGTTTGGCAGGTTTCCTGCTTCTGACATAATTAAAATTATTTGTGTTGTTAGTTTTTGTGTCTTTTGCTAGTTGTTCTTCAAATGTTTTTTGGCCTGCCTACTTTTATGCTTAACTAACCAGAATTTATGTTCCTTTCTATTTTCCTCAGTAGGAATTGACTTTCAATTTTTAAAAGATGTCTTTTTGTTTCTAACCACGTCTTTTATTTGGTTTAGCCAAGGTGACTTTTTTTGGTCCTCTTACTATTTTTATTTGGGGGAATACATAGAGTTTGAGCCTCAATTAATGTGTTTTTAACAAGTTTCCATTCACCTTGCAGTCATTTCACTCTTATGACTGTTCCTTTTAATTCCCATTTAGCTGGCTTCCTAATTTTTGTGTAGTTCTCCTTTTTAAAGTTAAATGCTACTGTGGTTGGTTTTCCTCCTTAAAACAATGTTAAATTTACTTACATTATGATCACTATTACTGAGCAGGTCAGCTACATTCATCTCTTGGACCAGATCCTTTGTGCCCCTTAGGCCTAAATCAAGAATTTTTTCTCCCTTTGTGGGTTCCACGACTAGCTGTTCCAAGAAGCAGTCATTAATGGTGTCTAGAAATTTTATCTTTACATCCCATCCTGAGGTGACATGTTCCCAATCAATATGGGGATAGTTGAAATCCTCCATTATTATTAGGTTGTCTGTTTTTGTAGCCTCTCTATTCTCCCTGAGCATATCACAATCACCATTCTAGTCAGGAGGTCAGTAGCACATTCCTACTGCTATAGTCAAACATAGAATTTCTATCTATAGAGATTCTATGGTACTGTTTGATTCATTTAGGATTTTTACTATATTTAACTTCTTCCTGCTCTTCATTCCAGGACAGCTTACAGCAGGAAGTGGAGGAAGGGTCTTGACAGCTCTAGCTAACCAGATGTCTGGCTGGCAGGAGGGACTGGCTTCTCTTTTCTGCTCATTTTCCCTGACAATCAAGGCTCTGGCAGCAGAGCCACCTTTCACAGCACAGTTGTGATCTGTTGAGTTTTGTTCACCAGGAAAGTTTCATACTGTGCTGAGTATAGACTGTGCTGACAATATGGAAAAGAGTAATCCAGTTGTTAGAGTACTAGCTGGCAGTACTCCCTACTCCAAATGTTGAAATATTGAGTCAGGCAGCCCAAAATTATTAGATTGGCTTAAAAATATTGTTTTTCTAAATAAAATAAAACTAGGATTCTTTATATTTGTCTTCTTTTTGAAGGACTTACTTGAAGGACATTAGCACTGAGGTCATGTTTTCAAGCTTTTCTCTGCAACCCAGAGGGCTAGAAACTTGGTTTCCTATGAAAGCAGAATTTCTTTTGTAATCACAGGACTTCAAGAGCCGGGTGTTAAAACAAAGAATATCACGAGTCAAGATAAAATAGTGAGATTTAGCAACACTGACCTTGGATCCAGGAGACCCAGGATCAGTCAAGAAAGGCTGCAGGGAAGTAGTGAATCAGAGCCCATCAGGTTCAATTAAAAGGAGCTGCAAAGCCTGAGCAGATCAGTTGCTAGTGGGGACCTGGAGGGATAAGACAGAGGGACTTTCCAGGCAAGGAGGCCTGGGAGAGGCCCATTACAGGTGGGGAACAGACAGAGGACCCTGAGGTAAGAGTGAAGCAGAAGGTGCTACATGGGAAGTCACCCAGGGAATAGCAGTAGTAATTATTAAAGGAAGCAGCACATGACTGCTATTTGTATGGTCCCTGGTTTGGGACCCAGAGTAGTGAGTGGGCTTGGGTCCACCCACCAGCCATGGAAGAAGATGCCTAAGACCTAAGGAGGGGATTAAAAGCCCAGGAAAGGGGCTGGGAGTTTAAACAGGTCCAGGGATGGGGCTGAAGACCCTGAAGAGGGCCAAACATTCATTGAACATAGTTACCCTGGAAGGGTTGTGAAGTTAGCTGGAGAGACAGGACACCATAGAACTGCTAAAGGCAGAGTCTCCAGGGAGAAAGTCCTGGGGACACTGTTCTTGAACAGGGCAGGGACAGACTTAAAGTAAGCCCAGAAGGGGCTAAGAACTAAGCCCAGAGACAGGGCTGCAGACACCAATAAGGGCACAGCAAGTGGTAGTCCTTGCTGGACCTTTATTACCCCAGAATGGGTTCATTAGTTTCAGAGTATGTGTGACTTAGCCAGAGGTTGAAGATAACCCTGACGTTGTTAACAGCTGACAGGGGATGCCAAGAGCAGAGAGAGGAAGATTGTAGGTTCACACCCAACTGACAGAGGAGCTCACAGGAAGTTAGTGCACCCATCACAGAAGCCCACCCATAGAGCGTGGCGCCCTGTGATGCAGTCAGCTGCCATTTGCTTGAAGATTGAGTCAGAAATATTTATCTTGTGTTGTTTCAGAGTATCATCAAAGTGTTTCATCTGCCCTTTATGCTTATGGTTGTCTGAACTTAATTCAGAATATAGTATGTGTTTTGATAGATGTCTGAAGTGTTATTAAATATTAATCTTTTATTATTCTTTTTCCAGTAAACTTTCATGGTTTCTTGACCAAATATCCCGGAATCTTTTCTGTGTTATCCAAAGGTGTTGGCTAAACTCTAATGTTACAAGGGTTTTGTTTTGGATATATGAATGTCTTTGTCTTAGTAGGCCGTACTTTATTATGCACTGTATTTTTACTCTAAACTTTAGCTGACCCTAGTGTGTTATCAATAAGCTAAAGTTTAGCTGGACCATTGCATATTATTAAATAATGGATTGTGTGTCCTTTTTTACTCTAAACTGTTGACTCTAGACTCTAAACTCCGGGAAATGTCCAGATGTCCAGGAAAGAACTATTTGTAACTGATATGAGACAGGTGTTTTCTGAAATTAATAAAACAAAAATCTATGGAAAGATGCTTTTAACTTATCAGGAATTACTTTAGTTGATTATTTCTGTCATAATGACAGATATATTTTGATAGATATCTTTTGTAACTGATAAAATAGTGAATGGTTGAACCACTGTTTTTAGCTTATCAATTATGCAAACCAGATATCTTGAAAAGAATTCCATGGTCAACAGTTTTGTTTTTTGTCTCTTTTCTGTGAATACACATAGTATATAAAGAGAAGCCTGTTGTTATAGATGTATGTGGTAATGGACAAAATGGTGTAAATGATAATGGATGCTCATAATGCTCTGTAATTGACAAAATGGACAAGAAACATGGTATAGCAGGTGGGTCTATAATCAATGTATCAGCAAAACATTATTGTATAGATTAATGTCAAAATATTAAGAGCTAATTGTGATCACAGATGGTCCTAGTAGTGATAAATTAGTTATAAATATCATCGACTTATTGATTCAAAATAAGATCAAGCACGAGAGAGGACTTTTCTTGGTTCTGAACAGCACATAAGAGGTGACTTTTACAGAGTTAGAAGTGAACTCAAGTAGGCTGCCGCACTTCTCCAGTCTCAGATTTGGTACGTATGTTTCCTTTGTGCTGTATTAAGTATTGCTTGACTGTTTTACTTAAATAAAACTTCAACTGAGCTAGTTATTTGCCATCATTACTTATTAAATCCAAACACGCAGCACAGGCATACAAATTACATAACCAGTCCACTTAAGTAGGTGTGAAAATCAATTGGGGAGCCTCAATACTGACAACCAAATTTCTCCAAAACTTCCGTGTTGGACGCCTAATCCTGCCACTTGATGCCTAGCAGTCATCACAGGTAATATCAAGCTTTTTAATGTGCCATTGATAATAGGTTCATGTTTCACGCCCATAGAGCATTGTTGTGAGGACAACAGCATTATACATTTTGATTTTTGTCTGTAAACAGATTCTGTCTTGCTTCCAGATTCACTGATAAAGGCAAACATATGTGACACTTGCTTTCTTAATTCGCGCATCCACTTCATGATCGATTGTCGCTTCATGTTTAACACGTTGCCAAGATAAATTAACTGCTTGTATCATGCAGCAGATATGTCATCACTGATCATTGGAAGAGTTTCCAAAATGGTAGTTAGCTGTGTTAAAAATGGTTTGGCAGTTGCTGGGTCTTTCAGCTAGGCAACATTTAGATGCTTAACTGACTGGTCTTTATGCATGTTTGGCCAAATAAAAAGGGAAAGCTTTGACTGAACAAGATGGTGGTCAGTCTAGCAATCAGCTACATTTAATAACTGTGTTATACGAACATTTCACAAGTCCCTCTGTCAGACCAATACATAGTCAATCAGATGCCAATGACATGAACGAGGGTGCAACAGGTTGTTTTGTATTTGTCAGACAGCCAGAAGACAGTGTTTGTGATAAATAATTGGTGCTCAATACATGTCCTCCTCAACAAAAATAAGCTGTCATTGTTCATCTTGCTGATGCCATGTTTGCCAAGTATCCCATACCATGTAGACTCATCATGGCCAACATAAGCATTAAAGTCACATAGGCTAATCAATTTGTCTTCATGGGGGGTCAATCAGATCATTTAGTTTAGAGTAAAATTGCTTCATCCCTTCATGAGGGTTAATCATTCTCAGTGCATAGGTACTGATAGGTAAAGCATAATGCCCGCCTCTCAGGAGCAGTCAGAGCTTCATCAATCTGTCATTTATACCAATAGGTTCTCCAAATGAAAGACAACTTTCTTTCTAATGGCAAAACTGACTCCTACATCACATGGCTTATTTTGTAGGCTTCCCTTCCAGAAGAAAATATACCTAGCCCTCTCCTCAAATACTAGGGTTACCATACGTCCTCTTTTTTCCGGACATGTCCGGCTTTTCGGCAGTCAAACCCCCGTCCGGGGGGAATTGCCAAAAAGCCGAACATGTCCGGGAAAATGGCGGCTCTGCTCCTCCCCAACTCTTCGGCTCTGTTTAAGAGCCGGGCTGCCCGAGTGCTACTGGCTTCGGGCAGCCCCCGTGCCTCCGGACCCTGCGCCGCCGGAGCCCGGGAGGGGAAGTGCCCGGCTGGGGGCACAGGGTCCGGAGGCAAGGGGGCTGCCCAAAGCCCGAGCGCTACCGGCTTCACGGTTTGCCGGGCAGCCTCCAGACCCTGCGCCCCCGGCTGGGCCCTTCCCCTCCCGGGCTCCAGCTGAGCTGGGGAAGCGCCGGCTGGGGGCGCAGGATCTGGGGGCTGCCCGGCAAACCCTGAAGCTGGTAGCGCTGGGGCAGCCCTTTCCCCCTGGCTGGGAGTGGGAGGGAGGAGGGGGCGGAGTTAGGGCGGGGAAGGGGCAGAGTTGGGGCAGGGTTAGGGGTGGGGAAATGGGTGGGGCCAGGGCCCGTGGAGGGTCCTCTTTTTTATTTATGAGATATGGTAACCCTATCATATACCCATCTTCAGCAAATCGGATCTTGCTCAGTGCTGCAATGTCAATGCAGTATTTTTCAAGCTCTGAAGCACCCAGAATGGTCCACCTAGTAGGATGGTTGGTTTGACTTGGATGATCAAGGAGTGTATGGACATTCTCAGTCACAACATTGAGACAAAAGGAAACATTTTTGCGGCTTATTTGAGTTTCCACCATGTGATGGGACACCCGCCATTAACTCTCATTAAGGCATTTTTTCCATCCTCAAATCATTTTATGAATCTTCTCTGCACCCTCTTCAATTTTTCAACATTCTTTTAAAAATGTGGATACCATTTGTTGCCTTTCTCTCTCTCTCTCTCTCTCTCTCTCAGTTCTTTACCACAGAAGAAAGAGAGCAGCTGCAGACCCTGCCCGGATCCTGCTGGTACCAGGACATGCTGTTCTGGTGAATGAGTTTGTCTCCACAAAAGGTGGGCTGTCTGTCCTCTTGTCAGGACCAGACTCTGTGTTTGATTGATCTTGGCATCTGTGAAGCTTATGAAGGAATGAAACAAATCATACAAGACAGACATTAAAACAAATGGCCCTGAGGGAAATGTTTAGAGCTGTGTCCTCCAAACACTGGGATGGATATTCAGATCTCAGCCAATGACTTAGTTGACCAGACTGTCAACATCCCTATCACTGTATCATTGAGTAGGGGTGAGCTCCCAGCACTGGGGTGGATATGTGAGGTCAGAAGTTCTGGTTCTCCCTCTGCCATGACTGGTAGGATCTGTGATATTCTCACTGATGGCATCTGCACTCATGTACACCCGGGGGCAATATCTGGAGGCAGATGGGCACTGTTGTGATATTACTCTAAATATAAGCTCAGTTGTGAAAAGTATATGAATGTTTATGAGATGATACAATAATCTGTAATAACAAATATTGATGGAAAGTAGGTCAAGTTGCTTTCAGTACTGAATGTTATAAACAGCTACAAGAGAACCAGACAGGGACTAAATTAGTCCTAAAAAAGGTCATGTTGATTGGTTTAGGTCCTTAAAGAAAGAGACTCTAGGAAGAATAAGGAAGACCCATCTTCTGCTTCTTAATCCTGAGGAATGTCCTGACCAGATCAGACCAGGGATAGGGACTCAGATGACATCACCACCCATATCAGCTCCAGATGAATCCCAAACACCACCTAAGATGAAATGGGATCAGAATTTAACAACAGGAACAATGACAACACCTCCAGCTCATTTCAACTAACTTCTTCCCTTTTTCCCAAAAGGACAGTTATGGCCTTTTAATAGCAGCAGCGGCAGCAACAACGACAGCTCCAGCTTATCTCAGCTAACTAACTTCTTCCCTTTTACCCCAAAGGACACTCATTACCATCTTTGATATCATCTAATAGTGTCAAACAAAGGAGGGGGGCAGTTTTATTCTAAAACTCTCTCCAGGGAAAGGGAACAAAGGATGCTGTTAAAATGAAAGTCTAATTTAGTACTTTACATTTAAAATGCTTTAAATGTTTCCTTCTTTTCTGTATCTTTAATAAAAGGTTAAAAGGATTTTTAATGGTATGTTTGCCATAGTATTAAGCAGGCTGAGGTCTCTGTATACTAAACCTCGAACCTTGCTAAACACAGTCATGGAGTTATGTTAACACCTTGCCCATATATTGCATATTAATAATTTAATCCTTTAGTGATGTGTGATATAGATCTGTGACAAAAAGAGGGACAGCTTGTGACTGGGGTGGGTCTTAGCTGAGGGTCTGTACAAGCAAACACAGCAGCCATTCTACACTCAGCTCCGACCCAACCTAAGATGTTAAAGCCTGTTACAAAGAGAGGGGGAAATCTGTTCCAAACACCAAAGTGGAAAAGAAATCAAGAGCCAGATTGTTAAAGTATTTAGGTACCGAAAGATACAGATGTCTTGTGGGATTTTCAAAAGTGCCTAGGTGTCTAACTCCCTTTGGAGCAGGGACTGGAAACTGGGTATCCCAGGACAGTGCATTAACCACTAGGATAAAGAGTTATCCTTTCTCTGACTCAGTGCCTATTTAAATAGTCCATACAAAGTGGCATAGCTTCAACAGGAGAGACTGCAAGAAACCCACCTCATAATATGATTCGGGTACTCATTGGGCAGGTAGAAAATCTGGGTTCAAGTCCCTGCTCTAAGTTAGGCAGAGTGTGGATTTAAATCTGGGTCTCCCATGTCCTGGCTGAGCGCTCTAACCACTGGGATATTGGATATAAGGACTGGAGATATCATCTCCTCCTCATTTCTTTATGAGAAAGGGCTGACCTGGATTAGGCTCCTAATTCCAAGAGAGAGTTCATGGCTATGAATCCCAAGCAGAGATATGTACCTTCCTCTGGCCCAGAGTTAAACGCCTAAGTCCCTTGAGGGACAGGGCTTAGGCTCCAAACCTATCCTTAGTATTTCCTATGGATTAGTTTAGTGGCTTTCCACTCAGCTTTCTGACCTCTGTGAATCCCATTCTTAGGCATCTTATTCTCCACATGCATTTTATAAGGAGCCTGGGATCCTAATTTAGGGCTGAATATTCCATTAGACAGCATGGTCCTAAAATTATGTATTGCAGCTCTGAGCTCTGTGCCCTTTGTGGGTCTAGTCCTTAGATTCTAAGTGGTCTTTTTTAAACAAACATCATTGTTTTCTCTTAACAGGTGTTTTTGCATAGATTTTGAAACATCATTTCCTGTGATGAAATTATCCTTATCTTATCTCTCAATTAATCCCTTATCTCAAACATCAATCTCATTTTGACAGAAGCTGGAGGCAGTGTACTACTAAGCAGTATTTGACTTTTGATGAAATGGACAAAAGTTTGCTAATGTGAGTGAAACTGATATAGCTTTGAAAAATTCCAGTCAGGGAGAGAGAAAAGTATTAGGATTAGGGCTACGATTTTGTCACGGAAGTCACAGGGTACGTCTTTACTTTATCTGGGATCGATTTATCTGGGATCGATATATCGCGTCTCGTTAAGACGCGATATATCGATCCTCGAATGTGCTCACCGTCGACTCCGGAACTCCACCAGAGCGAGTGGCGGTAGCACAGTCGACGGGGGAGCTGCGGCCATCGATCCCGCGCCGTCTGGACCCCAGGTAATTTGATCCAAGATACTTCGACTTCAGCTATGCTATTCGCGTATCTTGGATCGATCCCCCCCAGCACAGAATCCGTGACCTCCATGACTTGAGACCCCAGCACCAGAGCTTTCCAGCTAACTGTGACTAAAGGAAAAGGGCCTTCCTATATTGGCACAAAACAAACTTATTTTTTTCCCTTATAAACCTTCCACTGGAACTGGAGTGGGTCAGGAGGCCATGCCTTGCAACTTTTAACTTTTGGAGGGGTAGTGGGTGGTGTTGCCCCTTGTCATAAATATAGAGGGAAGAGTAGCATAAAATCCCCCTTTGGCAGCTGTACTGAATCACCTTACTTGTAAGGGTTAAGCAGTTCAAATAACCTAGTTGGCACCTGACCAGAAGGACCAATGACGAAAGAAGATACTTTCAGATCTGGTGGGAGAGCATTTGCTTGTTGTTCTCTTTTGTTGTTCCCCCTCCCGACGGAGGGGGAAGCCAAGCAGGCACAATATCTCCTGAAAATATACCTGGAATAAGCCATCTAAAACCACAGAAATTGTAAGTAGGGCAAGAAAATGCTTTAGATTATCTTTTGTTTGGGCTTGTGAATTTTCCTATGCTACAAAGGTAGTTTTATTCCTATTTTTGTAACTGTGAAGCTGAGCTCAGAGGGGAATCCTCTGTGTTTTAAATCTTTTTATTACCTGTAAAGTTACCTTCCATCCTAATTTGCAGGTGTGATTCTTTTATTTATTTTTCTTTATAAATAAAGTTCTTTTTTTAAGAACCTGAATGATTTCAGTGTCCTAATGACAAAGGGTCTGGTCTGTGCTTACATTGCTAAGACAATTAATTGGTAGTTTATTCTCAAGCCTCCCCAGGAAAGGGGGTGAAGGGGCTTGGGGGATATTTTGGGGGGATAGGGATTCTAAGTAACCCTTCCTTGAATTTTTGTGTAAATTACTTGGTGGTGGTAGCAATACCATCCAAGAACAAGGAAAGGTGATCCTGACAGGATAATGAATGAAGATACTTTTTTCGAACCAACAAGTCCAAGAAGTAGAGTGGTAACTAACCATGTCAGGAGAGTAATATACAACTTGTTTGTACCAGTGTATAAAACAGAAATCATAGGAGGAGCATCTCTGTCTGACCCAGGGGGCAGTGGAAAGTCCCGCTGCTGACTGAGTTTGTTCATTGTAATTGGCATACATGTGTTAGTGTACTTGTAGTACATATAGGGCACTAGGACCCTGCTCTGTTGACCATAAACCTGGCCCAGCGCCTTTGCCACCGAACCGAGCCTGTGGTCTTTCTGGGAAGTGCTATCAAGGTCTGATGAGCTGGCTGTCTGCAGAGCTGGTACAGCATACAGAGAGAACACACATGCATACCAAACTGACAACAACTTCTTCGTGTCTCATCTTCCCTATCAACACCACCATTGTCGTTGTTAGTCAGGCACCTAGAAAAGTATCACAGATATTCATGTAAACATGTACACTCTTCTTGAAAGGTAATGTGCTTTGGGGACATATTCAATCATGGACCAAAAACAATACTATGAGGGTTAGGTGATCAACCACACTGTGTGGATAGTGATTAATAAATCACTATTGTGAGAAATCCATAGGATCAATTATAAGACTTTAATTTTGGACAATGAACACATTTGTAAAAATCTAATTTTGTTTTCATTACCAGGAAAAAGAATATTCATTGATTAATTTTTTTTGCTGTTTACTGAAAGGTGAGATTTTCAAAGGTACCATCTCCCACTGAAATTCAGTAGGCATTGGGCTACCTTACTCCCCTGAAAATCCCACCACTAGTTGCTAGCCTACTGCTAATCATTATCTGTCAGGTAATTGACCCCACTTGTCTCCTGCATCAAGCAGTTCTATCTATGCTAATCCACTCTATGACTCTATAGAATCATGTACAGACTAGAGTTGGAAAGGATGTGACTCACTGAAGAAACCAAAACATCCACTCCATGACAAACTCCAAAACAGTTTTTCAACAGAAGTGCCTGCTTTGAACATGCCTTTTTCCAGCCCATTTCAGCTTTTTAAAATAATTTTGTTTTGGCAATTACATGAAATAATATTTAATATTATAATATCCCACCCCATATTACTCTCTTGCCAATTCAATTCATTTATAACAACACAATTCAGCTTCCTCAGTATTTTCTCTGGACTCCAGGGTGATTACTGAGGAACCCAGGGAGATGGGTATCAGATGCCGCCTCCTCAGCCACCCTGGAACCTGCATGGCACATAATAATAAGCAAAAAACTTCCTCCAACGGAAGCCCACTCCCAACCCGTGCCAACTGCAAAAAAAAGCCAGCATCCTCCCCTGGCCTATTATACCCACCGCCTATGACTTTACATATTATATGTGCCTGACGAGTGGCAAACACAAAGTGTCATGTAGCAGTTGTATAAAAGAATTAAATGCTCTTCCTAGTTAGGCCTCAAAAATGCAAAGAGAACCATGTACGCAGACCCCTGTGTCAAGTCCCACTGGGGTGAATGCGGGGGGTGAATGTGGCTGTACGTGAGCACAGAAGTACACCTGTGGAGCTCTCTTTGTTGGTTTGATCCACGCCTTAGAAGAAAGGGAAAATCTGCACTTTTCAATCTTTACTATTGTAAATCAGGAGTCACTCTATTGAATTTAATGGAGTTAAATTAGTATAAAACCAGTTTCAGAGTAGCAGCCGTGTTAGTCAGTGCCACAAGTACTCCTGTTCTTTTTATAAAACCAGTGTAAGTAAGACCAGAATCAGGGCCAGTAGCTTTTTGTCTCTTGTGATTTTTGCAATATATTTTAGCTAGTTACAGTAGACTTTAGCTGAATTAGGACACACGGCTCGGGTAATGACTGGAAGGACTTTCAGTCATTACCCCAGCCATATGTCCTAATTCATTTGTTCTTGGTAACTTACTATCCATCAGAATTTATTCATTCCATAAGAAAAACTACAGTAATAGTATAGCTGTTCGATGTATTCAATTATAGAAACTTTATGGAAATGAAGCAACTGAATGAGCAAGAAAATTCAGCAAAAGTAACTTCATTTCTATAAAGTTTCTATATTTGAACAAAATTAATGTAATAAAATGTTTACAAAACCATGAAAAATATATAAACCAAAACAATATATTGATTTTCTGTTCTACTGCTAGGTTGCTGGATAATCAAATATAGCATTAGTTAATGGTGTGCTGTGCTTTTTGCAATCCTGATATCATTTGTGAAAAGAAAATATGTACTTTTTCAAATGTTCATTTGTATATTGGATGATGTAGAGAGTGCAGAATACATTGGATGTGGTCTGATGGGCCCATTTAAAGAAGAAACACATTTAAAACCTTGCACCTACATGTTGGGTTTACATAAAAGGAATTGTTAGATATTCATATTCCTTTAAAAGAAACATTATAATCCTTTCATGTTGAATTAAATAATATGTAAGTCTTTTATTATTGGTAACCAGTACTGTACTGTAAAAGGATGCAAGGCCCCAATCTTGCTCCTACTGAAGTCAATGGGAGTTTTGAAATTGACTTTACTGGGAAAAGAATCAGGACTATGACCTAAAACATGCTAATTTCTTACTAGTCTTTATTCAAATGAAAAGCTGCTGTCTCTGGCAATTGCTCCATAAAGAAAAAAATGCTGTTCTTTTATGTTATTACTGGCTTTTCAATTCTTACATTTGTCATTGATATATGTGGTATGAAAGTAAAAAATGCATACATAGCATAAAGGCTGAGTAAATATACATTAAGGAGAACTAACCCATCAAGTGATTTTACCCTTATCTGCATTTGCAGGTTGGTTAGATCCATCAATGTATGTACAGCCAAACTCTATAATTCCATTATAGTTGTAGCATAGGAGGAAGGAGGTGGGAGGTTTTCAGGTGATGTCATGTATTGTATAGTAAAATCCAGTGAAGTTTCACTTTCAAATATCTATTGTGGGTAGGGGCAAAGTATCTGAAGTAATTTTAAGGACATTTCCCAAATGTTTATTTAGATAAAAGATAGATAACAGTAAAACTATAAAACCTGCAGCAAGATAACTAGGTTTTATTAATGACCTGCCATGTACTGTGACCGGATAATTAAAGTTTTTCCCCCCTCAAAGAAGAGAGTGGACAAATTTATTTGATAACTTGATAACCATGGGACACTGGTTGAAAACTATTGATATAATCAGAGCTTATTCGATTTGCTCACGACAGACACTCCTATCAGCTAATTTCACCTGTGAATAGTTAATTATTCCCTGAATGCATATGGTTGGGCCATTAATAAAATTTGACTATGTCATAGGTTTTCCTTTTTTTTTGTTGTCATCCTTATGTGCATTTTATCTAAGGAAATCTTTGGGGATTTTTTTTGTACTGCCGAAGACAGATGTTAGTGGTATGGGTATTTCAGCAGGGCTACGTTATAGATGGCATGCAGCATGGATCAGGAGTGCTCTTTTAGCCTGAAAAAGACTGGGCCTGGGTACATAATGAAATCACTGAAGCATGAATGATAATGGAGTGCTTAACCATTTCACATTTTCAAGCCATGCTTAGAGAATTTGCTTCCAACTAAACAAAAGCAAGGAAATCTATGTTGGATTTGGGCAAGCTTATGGTGTTTTTACATGTGTTTGCTGTTTTTATCTTGTTTTCTTTAAGTTTCTTTCTTAGTGCGTTTCCCCCGCCCCCCATCATTTACTTGGTTGAGGGGAAGATGGGTATCAGAAAGCAGAGTCTCTTCCCTCAGCCACCTTACTGTAATCAAGTGAATATTGTATGCTGAGAGAATTAGTTTTCATCTCCCAAAGGCTTCTCAGGAATCAGTGAGGACCAAATTTCATACCTTCTAATTTGCCATTTCCTTCATTTGGGGCAATTGTTCTTCAACTTTCCCCCCACAATTGAAATCCCATTTTCAGTCCCTTTTAGGAATATATATGATTGCATTTCCCTGCTAGGACAGCTAATGGTTTTCTACAGTGCCCCACTAAGGATGGCTACTGGAAGCCTAAGGACCTTACTGAAACTCTCTGCAGTATTTAATGCCTGAACTGGCCTAGGAGGATTTTTTTAACAAAAGGAAGAGTCTTTCCCCTACAAAACAAAATCACTTACTCTACTTCTGGCAGAATTGTGGAAAGTTCACAACACATGAACTTTGTCACTTTATAGAACCTATTAAATGTATTTGAAATTAAAAATTTCAATTGAAATTGGACTTTTAATCACCCTTCCGACAGTTACATCATTGTTATTATGAAACCAGCAATATAGGAGATCAATTATTAGTGGCAACCCTATGTGCATAGACTCCATAGACAATGGATTTGATATGCTTCCTGTTTCATTAGCAATAAGAGATGCAGCACGTACAGGTCTTTGGGGAAAGGCGTGTCATTTATTGTATGTCTGTACTGTGACTGGCAGAATGGGCCAAATCTGGTAGAGATTTTAGGTACTGTTGCAATATAAATAATAATGATTTGAGCTAGTAGAAATATTTGACATAATTTTTGTCAAAAATACAGTTTTATTTAAATGTAAATGCTTTGAAAAAACAGTTACATTCTGACAATTTTTGATGGAAAAATGAAAAAAAATAATTTCAATAGAATGCCAAGTGAAATTTATTAAATGTTTTTGGATATTTTTCTATATTTTCAAATATATCGGTTTCAATTACAACACAGAATACAAAGTGTACAGTGCTCACTTTATATTATAATTTTTATTACAAATATTGCACTCTAAAAATGATAAACAAAAGAAATAGTATTTTTCAATTCACCTCATACAAGTACTGTAGTTCAATCTCTTTATGGTGAAAGTGCAACTTACAAATGTAGATTTTTTTGTTACATAACTCAAAAACAAAACAATGTAAAACTTTAGAGCCTACAAATCCACTCAGTCCTACTTCTTGTTCAGCCAGTCGCTAAGAGAAACAAGTTTGTTTACATTTATAGGAGATAATGCTGCCTGCTTCTTATTTACAATGTCACCAGAAACTGAGAACAGGCATTCCCATGGCCAGATGTGCTAAAGATTCATACTTCATGCCTTTTCATACTTCAGCCACCATTCCAGAGGACATGCTTCTATGCTGATCATGCTCATTAAAAAAATAATGTGTTAATTAAATTTCTGACTGAACTCCTTGGGGGAGAATTGTATGTCTCCTCTGTGTTACCTGCATTCTGCCATATATTTCATGTTATAGCAGTCTCAGATTACGACCCATGTTGGTTGTTTTAAGAAGACTTTCACTGCAGGTTTGACAAAATGCAAAGAAGGTACTAAGGTGAAATTTCTAAAGATAGCTAAAGCACTCAACTCAAGGTTTAAGGATCTGAAGTGCCTTCCAAAATCTGAGGGGGACAAGGTGTGGAGCATGCTTTCAGAAGTCTTTAAAGAGCATCACCCTGTTGCGGAATCTACAGGACCTGAACTACCAAAAAAAAAAAATCAACTTTCTGCTGGTGGCAAAAATAAATATAAACTCAGCACTGTGCACTTTGTATTCTATATTGTAACTGAAATAAATATATTTGAAAATGTAAAAAACATTCAAAAATATTTAAATAAATGGTATTCTATTATTGTTTAACAGCATGATTAATCACACAATTAATTGTGATTAATTTTTTAAACGCTTGACAGCCCTAAAAATTTGTTTCATTTTGGTTTTCAAAAATCAATATTAAATGAGAAGTTTTGTTTCATTTTTAATATTTTTGTAAAATAAATCTGAATTTTCTGTGTGTCTTTTATTCCAGTGTAGACATACGCTAACAGGGTCTAACCCACAGTAGTTTCCGATTAACACACCTTTTGAGTAATTAGATTGATTTCCTAGGGTGGCCAGAAACAAAAATGGGCGATTACACTTGGTCAAATTTACAATAACAATGAAGGTCAAAACAGTTCCTAATCCTGCTCCTAAAGACAGTCTAGTACAGAGATATAAAAGTAAGAGCTTTATAATCCCTCAACACCATCCTGCCTGCAGGCTGCTGCCCTGTATCCTCTAGCTGTGGTTGTATCCTCCCCAGCAGTATGCCTCTGCCAAGCTATCAGACTTTCAGTCTCAACTCTCAGGCTGCCTGTTGCAGTACTGTTATCACCGGGCATTCAAAAGTCATGGGTCAGGCCCCTTAAAATTATAAAATTGGCTTTTAAATCATGAGATTTTATTTTTTTATTATTTTATTTTTTAATTTGCCTTTTGTTTTTTTAAACTTTAGTTTAGGGTATACTTAGCTAATATCCTCAAGTTTGCTCCACAACCACCATGAGAGGTAGAGACTTTTAAAAAAAGTGAAAGCTGAGATTCTCACATAAATACATGCCTGTTGGATCAGGAGCTTTGATAAAAACACCAAATATCACAAAACACATGATAAAATGACTAGAGTTGTCAGTGCTTCCTTTGTACTCTGCTCCCAGCCTGCTGCTTCCTGTAGCAAGGTGACATAAACACAAACACCTGTGCCTTATGAAGTAACTACAGAACTCTCTGACCAAGAAGTCCCACTCTTTAGTAAGCTACCCCTGCAACACATCCTGGTCCTCTCTGGTACCTGTGGAACCTAGAACTCTATAACCACTCAACATCTCCCTTTCTTTGTAATAAAAAAAATTAAAACTTAGATTATAAATGAACATATATACATATGTTATATATACACACACACAAGAATTCAAAATAAAATTCAAATTCCATAAAAGTATTTACACTACTAAGTTTCTTTATCAATTCCATTTAAATAGTCCTTAACAGTATTCTAAATATCAAGTCTTTGAGTGGGTCTGATCAGTTTTCTGGATTGTGTTCTCACATTGGTTGAGTTTGCATATGGAGTTCCCTGTGGTGGGGCTTGCTTCCTGACAGAGTACCTGCAGATCCCAGATCCTCTCTTTGTTGTGTTGTGAAATATTGAAGGTAAACCCGATTCTTCTGGAGAAGTCCTTTTGAAGTCTCCACTAGGTAGAATCTAGAAGTTTCTGCCAACTTCAGACCCAGGGCAAAAAACCTAACTTGTTTTAAGACTAAGATTGTTACATTTATGAAGGGTAAAGTATGATGAAATTCCTACAATGTCATATGGCCCATCTGTGACTGCTGTTAGTAAATACATCCAACAGCCAGAGATGGGACACTAGATAGTGAGGACTCTGAGGCCTGGTCTACACTAACCCCCCAATTCAAACTAAGGTACGCAACTTCAGCTACGTGAATAATGTAGCTGAAGTCGACGTACCTTAGTTCAAACTTACCGCGGTCCAGACGCAGCAGGCAGGCTCCCCCGTCGACTCCGCGTACTCCTCGCGCCAAGCAGGATTACCGGAGTCGACGGGGAGCACTTCTGGGTTCGATTTATCGCGTCCAGACAAGACGTGATAAATCGAACCCAGAAGTTCGATTGCCTGCCGCCGAACCAGCGCGTAAGTATAGACAAGCCCTGAGTTAATACAGAGATTTCTTTCCCAGGTGTGTCTCTAGGGCAGTGGTTCTTAACCTTTACTGCAGCCTGCACTCCTTTGGTTCTCAAAATATGTTCTCGCAGCCTTTATCAAAAATCGTTGAAGTAGGTCAGTTCTTTAAACCTAGATATATTTTTTGTTTGTATATTATAGTAATCATTAAAAATGCATAATGTTAATAAAGACATAGGTTTGATGAAACAAAGTAGTTGTACTTATGTGCCTGTGCTTAATTTGTGTTTTTGATAATTTACCTTCTAAAAAAATCTGGCATGTCTCGCACCCCCAGAAATGGTATCTTGCACCCCCGGGGTGTGTGTGCGCACCCCAGGTTAAGAACCACTGCTCTAGGGAGACACTGGTTTCTGGATGACCTGTGAAGTCTGTGTAAGTATAGTCAAGTCAACATATCTGGAGAAGTATTGACTACACTAATGTGTGTGTCTCCTTTCCAGAAAAAAAAAAACAACTGTTGCTACCCTCTGTCGAGGTCTGTCCAGCAGCTTTGCAAAGAATAATGGTTCTGGTGATTTTTTTCCCCTTGTTACATACCTCACAGCCCTCTACTAAGGGCTTCTCATACTGGGCCATCTTACAGATTGTTGTGGTCATGCCCTGCACTTGTTTATAACTTGGTGTCCTTCATGGATTTTGGAGAGCATCTCTTTCTGATGTACCGTAGGGCTAAGAATGCACCATCCCTTCAGAACCAGCCTATTGGCCATGTGAAGGTCATTTTGGCCCTGGCAATATGGTAGCAGGTCTGCTGGAAGTTAACTGCTTTGACCTCAACATCTTTGGCAGTGTTGAGTAGGTTTCTGGCAAGTCTCATCCTTTTAGTTGTTCATCTCTAATTTGGTGAAGTCAATTGGCAGATGTCAGAGCAAGGTCAATGTAGGACTTTGACATCTTTCTTGAAAGGCTTTCCTTCTTCCATTGGTGACTGCTTAATAGAGACTCTAGATAGAGTGTCTAGTGCTACAAGTGCTTTCCCTGGTATGTGATCAATGTTGATAGAAATCACATCAATCATAGTCAAAATGTTTGAATCCTAGATGGAAGGTCATCCAGTGGTTTTGAACCAAATAATGTCACTAAGGGCTTAAGGTCTGTTTCAGTGTTAAAATCCAAATTGGCCTTCACAACACCCTCTGGCAAGGTGCGTGAAAAAATACTTTCTTGTGTTTGTTTTAAACCTGCTACCTATTAATTTCATTTGGTGGCCCCTTGTTTTTGTATTATGAGAAGGAGTAAATAACACTTTCTTATTTACTTTCTCTATACCACTCATGATTTTATAGACCTCTATCATATCCCCCCATAGTTGCCTCTTTTCCAAGCTGAAAAGTCCCAGTCTTATTAATCTCTCCTCATACGGAAGCCGTTCTATACCCAAATCATTTTTGTTGCCGTTTTCTGAACCTTTTCCAATTCCAATATATCTTTTTTGAGATGGGGCGACCACATCAGTACGCAGTATTCAAGGTGTGGGCGTACCATGGATTTATATAGAGGCAATATGATATTTTCTGTCTTCTTATTTATCCCTTTCTTGATGATTCCCAACATTCTGTTTGCTTTTTTGACTGCTGCTGTACATTGAGTGGATGATTTCAGAGAACTATGTTTCTACAATCTCCATCCCATACCTCTTTTCTGGGTTGACTGGCATCGTTTTTGAACTGATATCAGCCACCATGGATCCAGCAATGCTCCGTGCTGATATGGTGACAAGTGCAAATACTCACAGGCAGATTGAGCTATATTACAGCACTCAGAGCCAGACAAATTTAGCTTTGGACTTTGCCCTCACACCACTGAGCAGATTATGAGGGAGCAGAAAACCATTCTAACCATTCTATGGAAGCAGCAGCAGCAACTTTTGCAGCAAGAGGATATTCTGCAGCAGAGGCAGTAGGAGAAAGTGGAAGGACACGAGTACTCTGAGCTGTTGGAATAAGGGGACCAATTCCAAGATCACCTACACAGCATTGAGCACTGTTTCTGGGCTTGGGAAACCAGCACTGGTTGGTGCAAGAGGATCATTCTGCAGATCTGGGATCACCAGCAGTGGCAAGAGAACTTCAGAATTGTGAGGGCTATGTTTTTGGAGATCCATGCAGAATTCACCACAGAGTTTCAGTGACAGTGTACCAACATGTGGTGACCCATACTCATGGAGAAACGGGTCACCATTGCCATCCGAGAACATTACCAGTCTGTAGCCAACCAATTTGGCATGGGGAGATCAGCTGCTGGGGCCATTTCAGGCAGGTCTGCTATGCCAGTGATAAGGTGCTGTGTAATTGAGTCATGAAACTGGGTAATGGTCAGGAGATTGTTGATGGCTTTACGTGCATGGGGTTCCCAAACTATATTGGGGACATGTGCCTATCATTTTCCCCAACCTGCCTGAGTGCAGAATTTATAATCAGAAAGGGTTATTTCTCCATGGTGCTCCAAGGACTGGTGGACAGCTTTACTGACAGAAATGCAGGGTGGTCTGGGCAGGTCCATGAAGCTAGGGTCTTTTGGAACTCAGTACTATTTAATTAATGGAGAGTGGATGGTTTGTCCCCAGGAGCACTGTGTAAATTAATGTGGAAGTGGGTCCAATTATTCTGGAAGACTAGACGTATCCCCTGTTGCTCTGGCTAATGAAACTACACACAGACCACTTGGACAGAAGGAAGGAACATTTAACTATTGTCTGAGAAGTTGCAGAAAGATAGTTGAGTATGGTCATTTGAAATGCATATGGTGATGTTTACGGAATAGGTTGGAAGCAGCAGAAAAAAATGTTCCAATCATTATAACTGCATATTGTTTATTGCACAATACTTGTGAAAGCAAGGGGCCTTACCAAAGGATGGGAGGCTGAAGTGCAGTGGCTTGCCCACAGGTTTGAGTATCCAGGAAGCCATCCCACAGAGAACTCAAATACCCAGTAGAATGCTGTGGGGAATACCTACCAGTTGCATTTTGAGTCACATGCCTGAACACGTTAGTCCGAGAGGGGCGGTGTGTTGGGATGAAGACATTATGAGCACTGGGGTATTGTAGGTGGGTGGCTGAAGTTTAGCATTTCCTATGTGCTTTTGTAAAACCCTATTAATTATTTCAGCTTTATTTAAAGGATTATCAGTGTTAAATGCAATGATGACCCATAATGGATGTATTGTAAATGGTTTTATTATGAAGCAACAATTAAAAAAATAGAGATTTAATAAAAGCAACAGAAAAATGTTCTAGTTGGAAATACATTTAGCAAACCAATCTTCTTAAATAACCATCAATGCAATAACCTTTTTATTACTGCAACAGTGTAAACTAAACTCCAAGTCCAACAGTAACAACAGGCCAAGTACAACCAAATGGGTGTGGAGGGGAGTTAAAGGTGAGTTAAATGCCTTGCGTCTGGCTCTTCTTGTCTGCTTGGGTTCTGGGCTTGAGTGCCTTGGCTCAAAATTTTCAGGGGCATTACAGGGCTCAAAAGAGCTGGACTTCTAGGGGCAACCGTTTTGGTGCAAGGTGAATGGGAGCCATAAGAACATAAAAACAGCCATACTAGGTCATAGCAAAGGTCCATCTAGTCCAGTATCCTGTCTTCCAACAGTGGCCAATTACAGGTGCAACAGAGGGAATGAACAGAACAGGTAATCATCAAGTGATCCATCCCCTGTCACCCATTCCCAGCTTCTGGCCAACAGAGGCTAGGGACACCATCCCTGCCCATCCTGGCTAATAGCCATTGATGGACCTATCCGCCATGAATTTATCTAGTTCTTTTTTGAAACCTGTTATAGTCTTGGCCTTCACAACATCTTCTGGCAAGGAGTTCCACAGGTTGACAGTGCGTTGTATGAAGAAAGACTTCCTTTTGTTTGTTTCAAACCTGCTGCCTATTAATTTTATTTGGTGACCCCTAGTTCTTGTGTTATTAGAAGGAGTAAATAATACTTCCTTATTTATTTTCTCCACACGAGTCATGATTTTATAGACCTCAATCATATCCCTCCTTAGTCATCTCTTTTCCAAGCTGAAAAGACCCAGTCTTATTAATCTCTCTTCATACGGAAGCCATTCCATACCCCTAATTATTTTTGTTGCCCTTTTCTGAACCTTTTCCAATTCCAATATATCTTTTTTGAGATGGGGCGACCACATCTGCACACAGTATTCAAGATGTGGCCATACCATGGATTTATATAGAGGCAATATGATATTTTCTGTCTTCTTATCTATCCCTTTCTTAATGTTTCCCAACATTCTGTTTGCCTTTTTGACTGCCGTTGCACATTGAGTGGATGTTTTCAGAGAACTATTCACAATGACTCCAAGATCTCTTTCTTGAGTGGTAACAGCTAATTTAGACCCCATCATTTTATATGTATAGTTGGGATTATGTTTTCCAATGTGCATCATTTTGCATTCATCAACATTGAATCAACTAGGAATGTTGCTGTAGGTATGTGGAGGTTAGGAGTTGTTGCTGGTCCCAGTAGTCAGCATTGTCCAGGGGCTGAAGGACATGACAGGGTCCCACATTACAGAACTGCAGGGCCTCCTGGCATAGCAGGAGTATATTTTGTAAGAGGGCATCTCCTGTCTAGTTCCATGCTCTCCTTTGTCCTGGTAATTCTATCCTTGGCCAAAGTCATGCTTTCCGTGGCCACTGCAACACCATCCTTGGACATTGCCATGATCTCCTGGGAGTTGCATTTCTTTCTCCCTCTGAGTCCTCATGTACAGCCTCTACCTCTCAGTCAGACTGGTTTTCCTCTGTGATTCTGTCCCAAGTTCTACAAACATTTTGTCCCAAGTCTTCCTTTTTCTCCCCCTCGGGTTAACAGCCTGTCAACGGTACATAGAGGCCCTGTCTTTGATGGTCTGGTTGTTGCAGGTGCCCTGGCTGTGAGAGAAGAGGAAAAAACCCAGTCATTTATTGTTCATATCCCAGACAAGGCATGATAGCTATTTTTAGTGTGTATTTGTGATCTTTCCTCCCTGAGACTCTTCTTAGGGGAACCTCAAAAATGGTAAATGGTCTGTATGTACAGAAAGTGCTGAGTGCATCTGGATTTCAGTCTACTGCATCTGCTTTTATGCTGTTAAGGGTGGGATAAGGTAGTGGTCACTATGTTCTGGGTTTGTTTTTACCATTTTGTTTGTGTGATGGACAGGGCCGGCTCCAAGGTTTTTGCCGCCCCAAGCAGCCAAAAAAAAAAAAAAAGCCGCGATCGCAATCTGCGGTGGCAATTCGGCGGGAGGTCCTTTGCTCCAAGCAGGAGTGAGGGACCGACTGCCGAATTGCCGGTCCTCTCCAGAGTGGCAGCCCCAAGCACCTGCTTGGCAAGCTGGTGCCTGTAGCCAGCCCTGGTGGTGGAGAAGCTACTCTCAGAGGTATTATCAGAGGTGTAAAGGGAGGGTTATGGGGGGTATGGGAAGTGAGCTGGATAGTAACCTCCTCTACATCCCCTTTAGGCTGTCCTCACTCTTGATGATGTTATGCTCAGGCAGATGACTAGTAAGCATAGAATGGTCTTATTCAAAAAGGCAAAAGGCAGACCAGTGAGATACACTGTGAAGTTATTCACCAGGATGGTCCCCCCCAGAAGATCTTCAGGAGTGGAAGGCTTGCAGGCTATTCTGGGTGGAATGGGTGTGGAGTTATTCCCTGTAATGTACAAAACAAAATGGAGCTATTTCTCAGTCTTAAGTTCTGCTATATCTCCCCTGCAGACGTAGACAAAGTGCAGAGACAAATATGAAGAGCACTGTAATGACTGTCAGCTACAATGCGTGTTACAGGGCCTTGTGCCTCAGTGAGGAGCCATGAAGCTTGTGGCTTGACCGGGCAAGCAATGTGCACTTATGCCTCATGTAATCTATGAAAACTAGCCACATTTCTTTTCCTGTAAGACCTGCCTCAATAAATTGTTTAATTTTGCACAAACGGATGCTTTTGGTATTTGAATCTGCCACAGCATGGGGGTGGAGTACAGACTGTGACTGGGCCATGCTGGAGGATGCCGTTTTGAAGCAGTGCAAAGGATTGTAGAGAGAGGTGGGGAATCCTACTTCACATCTATATACCAACAATAATAATAAATAATAAAATGTAAAAATAGATATTTACATGCTAAACTCCTGACTCTTCAGTCCAGCCTGGGTTTCCAGCTTAGAGCTTGGGTTCAGCTGATTCAGGGAAGAGATAAGAGTCTGTTGTAGCTGGGCAGGACTGGGGCTGGCTTTCCAGCTGGCTGCCCTCAGGGTACTGAGTCCCCTCTCGGGGGGCAGTTCTGCTCCAGCATCCACCAGCTCATTCTCCAATGGGTCGTTCATTGTCATGGGGGAAAGAGTGTGGGCAACAGGCTTTGAATAGTGCTGGGACAGGTTGTACTATTATTGTATGGATTCCTGTCCAGTTCATTCAAAAATGGACAGGTCACATGTCCCTTGCTGGATTGTCTTTTTTTATTCCTCATTTCAATGTACTTTCTCTTGAGCTGCTTGCTTTTTATCCAGCACTGGGCAGCTCCCCAGTCATGACCCCTCAAGGACATCTGCTTTGCAATGTCATAGAATCATAGAATTGTAGGACTGGAAGGGACCTCAAGAGGTCATCTAGTCCAGTCCCCTGCACTCAAGACAGGATTGAGTATTATCTAGACCATCCCTGACAGGTGTTTGTCCAACCTGCTCTTAAAAATCCCCAATGATGGAGATTCCACCACCTCCCTGGGCAATATATTCCAGTGTTTAACCACTTTGACATTTAGGAAGTTTTTCCTAATGTCCAACCTAAACCACCCTTGCTGCAATTTAAGCCCATTGCTTCTTGTCCTATCCTCAGAGGTCCACACAAAGGTCCTTATTCCAATGGCTGGCCACAAGAACTTCCTGAATTGATACTTCTCCCCAGATGGCAATGATCCTGGGTCTCAGCACAGCTCCAAACAGCTGCACGAAGCATATTGTTGTGCTTCTGGAATGCTACTGCACTGGTATCATCAGAATAATGATATAGTATGATCCAGGAGCAAATGGGCAAAATCTGGCTCTGCTCCAGCTTTTAATGGGGAGAAGGATCATCCTGCAAACTTGACACTGGATCAGCATCATACAAATAAACAGACAGGTCAGTAACAGTTGACCTGCAAAGCACTATAGAATAGTCATTGAAAGCATGCAGAAAGTGGTGCACAAGAATTACATCCACATGAACAAAAAGAGAATTACTTCAATTTGAAGCAAACCTAATCCACTTTGCAAGAGGACTCAAGAGTTCCCAATAAATGCAGAGTTAGTGCACCCTGATGGGTTGTGTCATGTTTATGCAAGCATTTTCAAACTGGCTTAACTCGTTTTGATGTAGTTTAAAACCCTCAGGTAGACAAGCCCAAAAAAGTATTGTCAAGTTTGTAGATGATGTGGTCTTGCCTCATTCATTTGAATGTCCTTGATGTTATCAAAATGTAGCAGTAACAGGGGAAGGGTGCTGAAACAAACCTATGCAAGCAAACATAAACACAGTATACCAAGTAACTGCCACAATTATGACTGAAAAGAGCCAAGGTGGAGCAGGCTGTGTAACAAGTAGGCTGTAAACTGAGGAGAAGAGGCATAGATAGAGGACCAGCTGTAAGTAATGAGCAAAAGAATTGTGGGGCTGGAGAATCCAGGGAAGAAATAGAACAGAAATGCATCATGCTCAGGTGCCAGAGAACATAAAGGGCATACAACAGAGTTATCAATCACAAAAGTATTTGACTGATGCAGCTATCTTCTTTCAGTGTCAATCCCCATTGTCAGCAGTCCACACTCAAAGGCCACATTGTGGGATTTAGCTTCTGAATCTCCCCAAGCTTTCCACCAGGCGCTCAACTGGGAGGGTGGAGCCCTCTTCCTCCACACCCAAGTGCCCAGCCAGCATCATGCTTCACTGGAGGGGCAGAGCATAATACAGCACCTCACTTTTCCTTTCTTCTCCTTTGAGGGTGGAAACAGAGACAGTGGTTGCCTTTTGCCCTTGCACAGGTGGAGGTGCAGGGGGAAGGTGGTTCCCTGAGCTCTCCCCTCATGTGGAAAGGCTCAGAATGATTTAGTCTGATTCTGAGGGCTGGTCTACATTAATGAGGTAAGTCAATCTAAGTTACAAGTCAAGGTAATTTAGGTCTACATTCAGTGGTGTCCACACCATGCTACGTCAACGGGTAGGGTTGCCAACTTTCTATTCGCACAAAACCGAGCACTCTTGCCCCGCCCATCCTCTGAGGCCCCGTCCTTGCCCCGAGGCCCCATCCCCACTCACTCCATCCCCCCCACCTCTGTCGCTCACTCTCCCCACCCTCACTTGCTCATTTTCTGGCTGGCTCAGGGGGTTGGGGTATGGGAGGGGGTAAGAGCTCTGGCTGGGTGTGCAGGCTCTGGTGTGGGACCAGTAATAAGGAGTTCATGGTGTGGGAAGGGGCTCTGGGCTGAGGCAGTGGGTTGGGATGCAGAAGGGGATGATGGCTCTGGCTGAGGGTGCGGGCTCTGGTGTGGGGTCAGGGATGAAGGATTTGGAGTGCAGGAGAGGTCTCCAGGTTGGGGCTGAGGGGTTCAGAGTATAGGTGGGGGCTCTGGGCTGGGACAGGGGGTTGGTGTGTGGGGGAGTGAGGGCTCCAACTGGGGATGCGGGCTCTGGAGTGGGGCCAAGGATGAGAGGTTTGGGGTGAAGGATGGGGCTCCGAGCTGGGGGGGTGGAGCCAAGGGGTTCAGCATATGGGAGGGGGCTCTGGGCTGAGGCCGGGGGTTGGAGTGTGGGAGGGGTATGGGCTCTGGGCTGGGGGTGCAGGTTCCTGGGTGGGGCCAGAAATGAGGGGTTTGGGGTGTGGGAAAGAGCTCCGGGCTGGGGCAGGGGGTTGGGGGTGTGTGAAGGGGTGAGGGCTCTGGATGGGGGTATAGGCTCTGGTGTGGGTCTGGGGATGAGGATTTAGGGTGCAGGAGGGGGCTCCAGGCTGGGGCTGAGGGGTTCAGAGTTCGGGAGGGTGCTGGGGCAGTAGGTTGAAGTGCTGGGGTGTGTGAGAGCTCAGGTTGGGGTGCAGACTCTGGGGTGGAGCTGGGGATTAGGGGTTTGTGGCGCAGGGAAGTGCTTTGGGCTGGGACTGAGAGGTTCTGAGTACGTGAGTGATATCAGGGCTGGTGAATGGGAGGGGGCAAGGGGTACAGGCTCCAAGCGGCGCTTACCTCAAGCTGCTTCCAGAAGCAGCGGCATGTCCCCCCTCTGGCTTTTAGATGGAGGCACAGCCAGGTGGCTCTGTGCACTGTCCCGTCCGCAGGTGCCACACCTGCAGCTCCCATTGGTCATGGTTCCTGGCTAATGGGAGCTGCGGAGCTGGCGCTTGGGGCGAGGCCAGCATTCTGCACTCCCTGGCTGCCCCTACACATAGGAGCCAGCTTCTTGGAGCCACACGAAGCCATGGCAGGCAGCCTGTCTTGGCCCCGCTGTGCTGCCAACCCGACTTTTAATGGCAAGGTCAGCGGTGCTGACTGGAACCACCCAGGTCCCTTTTCGATCGGGCGTTCCAGTTGAAAACTGGACACCTGGCAACCCTATCAACAGGTGTTGCTCTCCCACCAATTTACCTTCTGCATCTGGGGGAAGTGGAGTACAGATGTCGAAGGGAGAGCAGTCTCCCATCAACTTAACATGTCTTCACCAGACCCTCTAAATCACCACTGCTGCATCGACCACAGCAGTGCCGATTTAGCCCATAGTGTAGACATGGCCTGAGAGATGCCGAGCACCAGTAAGTCTTATTAATATCATATTCTCCATCACAGTGAAAATACAGCTGTGCAATGGTCAGAAGGTATTTACTACTATGCCATCTAATTCTTACCCCAGTGTAGAGGGTACCAGGAGAATTTAGAGGGCATGCTAGGAACTGTGGTGGAATTTGGTGGAATTTCACGTTTCCACCCTCCTAAATCTTTGCATGTAGATAAAAACACATAAAAATAAAACAAAAACCTGCAATCTACCAAAAATTGTTTGGTTTCAATAGAACTGGTTATCCTCAAATTCTTTGTGAAAAAAAATGTTAAAACTTTATTGGGATGGATCATTTTAATAGAAATTAAATTAAAAAAACAAAATTGAATACATACCCTTGCCTTTTTGTTTAGAGTAACCATTTGAAGGGTCAGTCTTTTAGTAAATGGAAGAAAAATAGACTACTCACAAAGGGGCACACAAAAAGCATTTGGAGGAAGCTTATAACCCATGTTATTATTTCTTAGGGGAAAAAAGCTTTTTATTATCTTTTATTTGCAAGAAACAGTCTAGGTTGTTTAAATATATTTAATAAAACTCAACAAGCCATAGTTCTTCTGAGCAACAAATAAATTGGCTGGATAGAACAGAGGTTCCCAAATTGTTTTTTGCTGTTCCCTTCTTTGGAGAGTCATAGCCTATGTGCGCCTCTCTCCTGCTAAGAGCTAGTATTTCCGTGGATGCCTGGTGTCTTAGAGTTTGTCCTGGCTGTGGTGCCCTGCTGCTCCCTGGCCCACCAGCATTCCTTGCCTGGGACACGCTCTGGGCAGGCAGCCCCACCAGGACACAGATAGCTGGTCTACGCCCCTCTCCTTGTGCTCCCACTCCTGGGTCCCCACCCAGAAACACTCACAGGCCATAGGCACCTCTGGCGCAAACCTCAGCACACATGCACAAGAGCCTGCACTGCTGGGAGGGACTACCTCTCAGCCTCTGGACAGGTGAGTGAGCTAGAATTCCCAAACACAACATCTCTCTTGTGCAGGGAGAGGTCATGGTCCATCCGTCCTCATCCTGTTCTCCTCTTTCTTCTGCCAGTCTGGCAGTAGGAGACTCAGCTATTGAAAGGAATTCTTATTTTATCAACGATATTTAGAAGATGCACAAAAAAAAATTCTTAACCTGTCAAGTCCTTGCACCCCCTTATAACCTTGTCTGTGCCCCCTCTCCACTACCAGTGCACTGGTTGAAAACCAATGGTTTAAACATAATCAGGTACACTTATGTGTTTTGGGTAAAAACAACACCAGACAATTGGACATTATTCCTACAGCAACTACATTCAGTCTAAGAGAGTTTTTTTCCTATGGAAAAAAGATGTGTTTAAGTGAGCAGGTTGTTAAGAGATTGGAATCTTCAGTTTTCCTACAAGATATATTAACCTCTGCTGTAACTTCCTGTATTAGCACAATTCTTCTTTTGATCCATTAGCAGAATATCCATCAAGCAGATGTATCTCACTACAAAGGTTGGGGCACATTAATCCTAGCACTTGTCATTAGGCATTTAAGTGTAATGTTATCCATCCCTTGTGTGTTTTGCTAGACAGCAGAAGGTCAGAATACACAGGTTCACTCTGGATAAGCAGATTACTCAGTTGAGCATTTCTATAGTTTAATTGAAACCCTGTCCCAAACACTTAGTTTAATCTCCATGTGTATAGACATTAGGAATGTGCTTTCATTGGAAAGCTCAAATTTTATATCTAGCGTCAAGTTACACTCATGCAAATCCTTAAAAAGTAAAGTTTTAGAGTCAGGTTTGGTGTTGAAGAAAAAGTGATGGTGAGACATTTGAACTACAAAGCTTAAGTTATCAGACAGGAAATATAAGAGAGTTCTGCTAGAAGCAACATCACTATCAGTAATAGTTAGGGCCCTACTAAATTCATGGTCCATTTTGGTCAATTTCATGGTCATAGGATTTTAAAAATCAAAATAATAAATTTTATGATTTCTGCTATTTAAATTTGAAATTTCACAGTGTTGTAATTGTAGGGGTCCTGACCCAAAAAGGAGTTGTGGGAGGTTCACAAGGTCATTGTAGGGGATGTTGTAGTACTGCTATCCTTACTTTTGTGCTGCTGCTGGCGGCACTACCTTCATAGAATATCAGGGTTGGAAGGGACCTCAGGAGGTCATCTAGTCCAACCCCCTGCTCAAAGCAGGACCAATCCCCAGACAGATTTTTGCCCCAAATCCCTAAATGGCCCCCTCAAGGATTAAGCTCACAACCCTGGGTTTAGCAGGTCAATGCTTAAACCACCGAGCTATCCCTTCTCCCTGGGAGCCCTAGCACTGAAGGCAGAGCTGCTGCCAGCAGAAGCACAGAAGTAAGGATGTCATGGCACTGCTGCCTTCAGAGCTGAGTAACCATAGGCTTATCAGTCTGACACTTGTCAGGTTTTCAAATAACAGCACTTTCTTAAACATTTTACTATTTCTGTCTTTGAAAACTGGCTCTTGCAGGGACCAATTTTATAATCTAGCTATGTTTTAAAATTTAGTGGTGTGACCTTACTGGGAAGATTAAAGGATAAAAACAAAATATGATGCTACAAAAATTTGAAGAAGAGCTGATTAAGGTTTTAAAACCTCAAAATGTATTTTTGCACTTAACAGTATTTTCAGAAAACAAACTAGTTGTCAATAAAATGTAACCTTAAATATTTGAAAGCATGAGGATTTTATTTTATTTTGGTATGCAGGATCAAATAATCTTATGAGGAAACTGTAGTTGAGACTTTAAATATGTTCTATTCATAATAAAATCACAAACACTTGCTCAGCTGAAGTTGGAACCTTGGTCAGTCAGCTTCAGAAACACAACCTCCTTGCACTTCAGGTAAAAGTTAGCCATCACGTACGGAAATATCCTAATGCTCTTTCTAAACTGCAACAATCATTAGAGGGCATCATGATCTCACACCCCCACGTTTGGTTCTGTGCAGGCATACCTTGTCTTTGCACTAAAGTCAAAGGCACAGCCTCATTGCAACATGAGATCCTTAGTGCCTCATTCTGTTCTCAGTGAAATCAATGGCAAAAAACTTCCAATGAAAGTAGGAGCAGGATTGAACCCATAACTCTTGGAATTCAAAGGCAGCAGGATTGGGCTAGAAACTATCCATAACAAAAGATGTTAACAATTTTACTTAATTACAACCACTTTTCTTCACATATATCTCGGTCAGAAGTTTTCAAGGAGAATTAATATGAAAATTTTGGAGGGTTAATAAAAGCTGTTTTAGAGCTAGAAGGCCCCAAAACAACATAAAATCATAGATTCCTAGGCCAGAAAGGACCACAGTGTTCATCTAGTCTGACCTCCTTTATCACAGAAGCCATAGAACTTCCCTAAAATAATTCCTGTTTGAGTGATGGCTTATCTTTTAGAAAATATCACTGTGTATCAGTGTCCTGCCCTCTTCACTATTTTTGTGTCATCTGCAAACTTTATCCATAATGGTTTTGTATTGTCTCGCAGGTCATTAATAAAAGTCTTAAATAACGTAAGTCCAATCCTTCCAGGACCCCACTAAAAATACATCTTTTTGATGATAATCCCTTATTTACAGTCACCTTTTGAGACTATCAGTTAGCCAGTTTTTACTCCACTTAAAGTGTGCCATGTTAATTTTGTATCATTCTAGCTTTTTAATCAAAATGCGGTGCGGTATGAAGTCAAATGCCTTGCAGAAGCCTAAGTATATTACACCAACACTATTACTTTAATCAACCAAACTTATCTTATCAAAAAAAGATATCAAGTTAGTTTAACAGGATCCATTTTACATAAACCCTTATTGATTGGCTTCAGTTATGTTACTCTCCTTTAATTATTTATTAATCTAGTTCTATATCAGCTGCTTCATTATCTTGCCCAGGATCAGTGTCAGACTGATAAGCCTATGGTTATCCAGGTCAACGCATTTACCCTTTTAAAATATTGGCACAATATTAGCTTTCTTCCTATCATCTGGAACTTTCCCAGTGTTCCTATAATTATTGAAAATCAACAATAATCATCCAACAAGCTCCTCAGTCAACTCTTTTAAAATTCTTGGGTGCAAGTTATCTAGACCTGTGGATTTAAAAATGTTTAACTTTAGTAGCTGGCATTTAACATCCTCCTGAGTTACTAATGGAATGGAAAGACTTACCATCATCATATGAAATGACCATATAATCTGTTTTTTCCCAAATACAGAAGAGAAATTTTATTGAACACTTCTGCCTTTTCTGCATTATAATTGATAAATCTACCATTTCCAACTTGTAATGGACCAGTATCATTATTAGGATTCTCTTTGTTCCTAATATAAAGATTAAACTACAAGGAAGCATAAATAGGGCTTTATAACGTAAATTGACTGCAACTGTCGCTTGGAGTGACAAATGCCTCTCCACATTCTTGTATAGATCATATGTGGAAATAATATCTATTCAATAACTTTATTTATATCTCTGAAATTTACCTTTGACTACCTCACTTGCTCCCCCTCCACCAATCAATTTCCCTCAGGGCTTATTCTAACTGTCAGGGCTGGATCCCCACTTTGAACTTTAGGGTACAAATGTAGGGGCCTGCATGAAAACTTCTAAGCTTAACTACCAGCTTAGCTCTGGTTCGGCTGCCACCATTTCAAGGGATTCCCTTCCTGGGAAACCTTGAAAAACCTTCACCAAATCCCTGGTGAAAACAAATCCAAACCCCTTGGATCTTAAAACAAGGGGAAATTAACCATTCCCCTCCTTCCTCCCACCAACTCCTGGTGAATCAGTTCCAACCCCCCTGGGATCTACAACAGGGAGAAATTAACCATCCCCCCTCCTTCCTCCCACCAACTCCTGGTGAATCAAGATCCAAAACCCCTTTGGATCTAAAACAAGGAAAAATCAATCAGGTTCTTAAAAAGAAGGTTTTTAATTAAAGAAAAAGGTAAAAATCATCTCTGTAAAATCAGTATGGAAATTAACCTTACAGGGTAATCAAACTTAAAGAGCTCAGAGGACTCCCCTCTAGTCTCAGGTTCAAAGTACAGCAAACAAAGATAAACACTCTAGTAAAAGGTACATTTACAAGTTGAGAAAACAAAGGAAAACTAACACGCCTTGCCTGGCTATTTACTTACAAGTTTGAAATAGGAAAGACTTGTTTAGAAAGATGTGGAGAACCTGGATTGATGTCTGGTCCCTCTCAGTCCCGAGAACGAACACACTCTCAAACAAAGAACACAAACAACAGCCTTCCCCCCCAAGATTTGAAAGTATCTTGTCCCCTTATTGGTCCTTTAGGTCAGATGCCAGCCAGGTTACCTGAGCTTCTTAACCCTTTACAGGGAAAAGGATTTTGGAGTCTCTGGCCAGGAGGGGTTTTATAGTACTGTACACAGGACAGCTATTACCCTTCCCTTTATAGTTATGACACTAACCATCCAAGTTCATGAGCAGCTCAAAAAGTAAGCATTTTGAAAAAGTCAACCTGCTAGAGAAAGATTTTCGTTTACTCCCTATTGATGGAACTAAGCCAAGCCCCATGGTTCTCTGCAGCCAGGCCAAAGGCGAAATGGAAAAAAAAAACACTCTTTGGGATCACTAAACAACTTCCCAAGGCATCTTTAATAAGCAATTGTTCCCCATTCACAAACATTGAATCTGAGTCTGAAGCAAGAAAACCCTTATTAGGGGAAAAGGTGTTGCGTTTCCCCTGAGACCTTTTCTAAACAACTTAATGAGTCTCCTCTTTGGAGCCCTTGTAGGATTTTAATTAAGTAACATGTTTTGTTTAAATTTTTTGACACTTTTTACTGTATACACTGCATGTTTTATGGGAGTGCACACTTTTTGTAAATTGCAAATTATTAGCAGATGACATATTTAAGTTGTGTACCTTTTAAAACTGCAATTTTTATTTTTATATTTATGTTAAGCGTTTTACAGGTAAAATAACTTTTTTGGCCTAGGTTTTGATAATTGCTGTATTTTAGCAACGTTGTGTTTTACTATTGTTTTTACTCCCCTGCTTCTTCTGTATTTCTTGTATTCTAGCTATTTGAGACTTTAATGTCACATTTAACTTTTTTGACAGGCAGTTTTAAAGCTGCTATTCTTTCTTTTGCACTACAATTTGTTAGTTGTTTTGTGCCCAGGTTATAATTCTACTAGTACATCTGAAAGCAGTTAAACCATATAGAAATTTCTATTTATTTTAGTGATTTTAACTAAATTGTCTATAGTTAAACAATTTAAATCAGATAGGTTTTGTACCTGCAGCAGCCAGCACAACTGATTATTTACAGACATATTTAGTGGGAAGGGCCCATTTACTTCAGAGTGTCTGTTAAGGCTTTTTTTGGGGAAAAAGCATAGTCGTGGTACTTTTCACCACCTGACCTTCTTTTTGTATAATTTGTTCAATTACTAGGGATTTTACCAGGCATGACTGCACTGAATTATACTGGTATAACTGGGTTTCATTATTAAACCAAGCATATTTTTTCTTTTTAACACTTTAATTTCCTCTTTTAACATTTTAACATCCTTTTAGCACTTTATTATTTTACTACCCCTGACTATTTAGTCCCCAAGATCTGCAGAGTTAATTTGTGCAAAACCTTTTTTAACTGCACATTAAAATTACTTATTTTAGCTTTTTCACTGTTTAATAAGACACTTTGCAAGACTTTATTAGCTACTAAATTCTGGGACTGTAATTCCTCTATCTTATTTTCCAGAGTAACAAATTTTTAGCCAACGTTTTCTCAGCAGCTCTAAGCTTAGCTTTTATGTTTTTGCTCTAATTTTTTAATTTAGTACACTTTACCTGCAAAGCTGTACTCACTAAAAACAGTCCTTGAAGGATGATTGCTTTTTACTTTGGATTTATGCAAATAGGTAATAAGCATTGTGTTCTCACTGACCTTTCAGGAATTTTTTCAATTTAGTCTGTTTCCTTCTCCACAACTCTGATTTGATTTTTATGCTTTTTGCATTTATCCCTTAAAGTGGCACATCTTGATGTAAAGTTTTAGCCATCAGAAATAATCCTTGTAAAACTGCTGCTTCAATCCAACACTATTTTTTCCAGGACTGCCAATGGGATCTATTTTTGAAAATTTTAGTGGCTTTCAACAGACCTTTGCAGTGCTAAGCTAATAGTTTATTTATTTATGGCATTCAATGTACCTCTGCCATGCATCCTTTCTTCTTCTTTTTTTAATCTAGTTCCACTCTTTGGAGTTTCTTTTTTACCGGGTCCCAGTCTTCCCCTAATACTTTTCTTTCAGTGCCATTTCCATTCATGCTAGGTGGCGATCCTCAAACTAAGGAGTGTATACGTTACCTGCTCCAGATGACTGGATCGAAGTCATGGTGCCACTTTGTTGGGGGTTCCCCAAAGACGTCTTCCACTCAGTCCCCAAAAATTCAATCCAATTCCAGTCTCATCACTCAGGTTCTTTTATTTGGCATACAGCAAAGCTACACTGAGTTGATCAGACTGAAAAGTAAGGGGTGGGTCTATGGTGTACCACACATCCAAAGTTACACAGTAAACCTCTTTCATTATATACATTTACACATTACATCACATTTACTATGCATTGCATCACACATTTTGTAGTAACCCTGTACAGCATGTTGGTCCATACACGACTTACTCTTTACCTCATATTATGTACAAGGCTATTTGTTATCCATTGTTATCTTTGTTCATTGTAAATGGTTTCCTGGATGTTCTCCCTTATCTCAGCTAGTACAGACATTCTGTTTCCATCCTGCTGATCCATTTACCTTCATAATCCTGTCTCCCAAGAAATGAGGCCTCTCCCATGTCCAATTACTCACGTCAAGCCAGGCCTACAAAAAGAAACAGATACGGGGACTTCAAAGTGTCAATGGAGGAATTCTGGTTAGAAAGCTTATGCAAATTAAGCTCTTTCTAGAGCTGTACTTCCCCCCCATTCACCAATATACAGGAACAGAGAGATATTTTTGCTATGGAACTTCTGTTGATCTGGGGTTCTGGATAAACTGCTCATGCAGATGAAGCAGCTCTGTGATAATACTTCCCCCTCTTCACCATCTGAAAGGAGCAGAGAGCACTCCTTCCCCTCTAGAGCTTGGGGCGCCAAGGAGGAGGGCTTTAAACTAGGTTCGACGGGGACAAGTGAGCAAAGCCACAGGTAAGTGGGGAACATGGAGACCTGGGAGATAGGTTGGAAACAAGAGGGAGTGTGGGCTATATTCTCAGAGAGAAAGGAGGGTCAGGACAAAACTGGGAGGCAAGATCAAACCAGTATCTTAGATGCCTATATACAAATGCAAGAAGTATGGGTAATAAGCAGGAAGAACTGGAAGTGCTAATAAATAAATACAACTATGACATTGTTGGCATCACTGAAACTTGGTGGGATAATACACATGATTGGAATGTTGGTGTGGATGGGTACAGCTTGCTCAGGAAGGATAGACAGGGGGAAAGGGGAGGAGGTGTTTCCTTATATATTAAAAATGTACACACTTGGACTGAGGTGGAGATGGACATAGGAGACGGAAGTGTTGAAAGTCTTTGGGTTAGGCAAAAAGGGGTAAAAACCAAGGGTGATGTCATGCTAGGAGTCTACTACAGGCCACCTAACCAGGTGGAAGAGGTGGATGAGGCTTTTTTTAAACAACTAACAAAATCATCCAAAGCCCAAGATTTGGTGGTGATGGGGGACTTCAACTATCCAAATATATGTTGGGAAAATAACACAGTGGGGCACAGACTATCCAACAAATTCTTGGACTGCATTGCAGATAACTTTTTATTTCAGAAGGTTGAAAAAGCTACTGGGGGGGAAGATGTTCTAGACTTGATTTTAACAAATAGGGAGAAACTTGTTGAGAATTTGAAAGTAGAAGGCAGCTTGGGTGGAAGTGATCATGAAATCATAGAGTTTGCAATTCTAAGGAAGGGAAGAAGGGAGTACAGCAAAATAGAGACAATGGATTTCAGGAAGGCAGATTTTGGTAAGCTGAGAGAGCTGATAGGTAAGGTTCCATGGGAATCAAGACTGAGGGGAAAAACAACTGAGGAGAGTTGGCAGTTTTTCAAAGGGACACTATTAAGGGCCCAAAAGCAAGCTATTCCGCTGGTTAGGAAAGATAGAAAATGTGGCAAAAGACCACTTTGGCTTAACCACAAGATCTTGCATGATCTAAAAAATAAAAAGGAGTCATATAAAAAATGGAAACTAGGACAGATTACAAAGGCTGAATATAGGCAAACAACACAGGAATGCAGGGGCAAGATTAGAAAGGCAAAGGCACATAATGAGCTCAAACTAGCTACAGGAATAAAGGGAAACAAGAAGACTTTTTATCAATACATTAGAAGCAAGAGGAAGACCAAAGACAGGATAGGCCCACTGCTCAGAGAACAGGGAGAAACAGTAATAGGAAACTTGGAAATGGCAGCGATGCTTAATGACTTCTTTGTTTTGGTCTTCACCGAGAAGTCTGAAGGAATACCTAACATAGTGAATGCTAATGGGAAGGGGGTAGGTTTAGCAGATAAAATAAAAAAAGAACAAGTTAAAAATCACTTAGAAAAGTTAGATGCCTGCAAGTCACCAGGGCCTGATGAAATGCATCCTAGAATACTCAAGGAGCTAATAGAGGAGGTATCTGAGCCTCTAGCTCTTATCTTTGGAAAATCATGGGAGACGGGAGAGATTCCAGAAGACTGGAAAAGGGCAAATATAGTGCCCATCTATAAAAAGGGAAATAAAAACAACCCAGGAAACTACAGACCAGTTAGTTTAATTTCTGTGCCAGGGAAGATAATGGAGCAAGTAATTAAAGGAAATCATCTGCAAACACTTGGAAAGTGGTAAGGTGATAGGGAATAGCCAGCATGGATTTGTAAAGAACAAATCGTGTCAAACCAATCTGATAGCTTTCTTTGATAGGATAACGAGTCTTGTGGATAAGGGAGAAGCTATGGATGTGGTATACCTAGACTTTAGTAAGGCATTTGATACAGTCTTGCATGATATTCTTATCGATAAACTAGGCAAATACAATTTAGATGGGGCTACTATAAGATGGGTGCATAACTGGCTGGATAACCGTACTCAGAGAGCTGTTATTAATGGTTCCCAATCCTGCTGGAAAGGCATAACAAGTGGCGTTCCGCAGGGGTCTGTTTTGGGACCGGCTCTGTTCAATATCTTCATTAACGACTTAGATATTGGCATAGAAAGTACGCTTATTAAATTTGCAGATGATACCAAACTGGGACGGATTGCAACTGCTTTGGAGGACAGAGTCATAATTCAAAATGATCTGGACAAATTGGAGAAATGGTCTAAGTTAAACAGGATGAAGTTTAACAAAGACAAATGCAAAGTGCTCCATTTAGGATGGAAAAATCAGTTTCACACATACAGAATGGGAAGAGACTGTCTCGGAAGGAGTACAGCAGAAAGGGATCTAGGGGTTATAGTGGACCACAAGCTAAATATGAGTCAACAGTGTGATGCTGTTGCAAAAAAAGCAAACATAATTCTGGGATTAACAGGTGTGTTGTGAGCAAGACGCAAGAAGTCATTCTTCCGCTCTACTCTGGTCTGGTTAGGCCTCAGCTGGAGTATTGTTTCCAGTTCTGGGCACCGCATTTCAAGAAAGATGTGGAGAAATTGGAGAGGGTCCAGAGAAGAGCAACAAGAATGATTAAAGGTCTTGAGAACATGACCTATGAAGGAAGGCTGAAAGAATTGGGTTTGTTTAGTTTGGAAAAGAGAATACTGAGAGGGGACATTATAGCAGTTTTCAGGTATCTAAAAGGGTGTCATAAGGAGGAGGGAGAAAACTTGTTCACCTTGGCCTCTAAAGATAGAACAAGAAGCAATGGGCTTAAACTGCAGCAAGGGAGGCTAGGTTGGACATTAGGAAAAAGTTCCCAACTGTCAGGGTGGTTAAACACTGGAATAAATTGCCTAGGGAGGTTGTGGAATCTCCATCTCTGGAGATATTTAAGAGTAGGTTAGATAAATATCTATCAGGGAAGGTCTAGACAGTATTTGGTCCTGCCATGCGGGCAGGGGATTGGACTCGATGACCTCTTGAGGTCCCTTCCAGTCCTAGAATCTATGAATCTATGACTGTGAATTACCTTGTTACCCCCTGCCTCTAGCGAGACGGAGATTTGTTGGTGCTTAACTGGGTGTCAACTCCCTGACAAAATAGCCTGTTAGTCATCCAAACAATCTCCTCAGGGTAATGCCATCCCTTATTTTGCCTTGCAGGTTTACAGTAGGTGCACTCAGGCACCGAGCCTCTTTGAAGCATTCCCCTGTAGTGTCTAGCCCCTCATCCTCTGAACACTCACCGAAATACCCTCATCCTCTGAACACTCACAGGAACAGTATACGCACCAACTTGCATGATTCAACTCAGGATCAGCACCTTGTATAATATACCACAGCTCTGAGATATATTTCTAGTGAAAACAATGATAAGTTTATTATTCAAAATCAAGATTTAAGAGATAGTGAGTAAGGATAATGGAAACAGAAATGTACATTTAAACAAAATCAATACACTTTTTTTAGAGACTAAACTTAACTTTACAGACTAACCTCCTGTCTAAAGCAGTCTTACTTAAAGCCTTTTTCAACATTTCTAACCAAGGTTGAATGTAAACAGTCTGTCCGTTTACTTCCTAGGTGCAGGATAAATGGGTGTCTCCTTGCATTCCACTTATATTCCAAAAATTAATTATCTATCATTGGAACAGTAGAACCCCCGCCACTTGTTTTTCCGGGTGATTTTGCCTCTCCCTGTTGACTTTGTATACTCCCTTGTAATGACTCCCTTATGTAACCTTACAGTGCTTATCTTACAAAGCTTACTTTACATGCAGACTGAAAGGTGAATAAACATTCTTTGTATGGCAGAAACAAGTTTGTCAACTCTGCCTTAATACAGACTTTAGGAACATATTTTTAGCAGACGTGTGTAAATCCTTATATAATGCCTGTACATATGTCATAACTATAAAGGGAAGGATAACAGCCCTCCTGTGTACAGTACTATAAAATCCCTCCTGGCCAGAGACTCCAAAATCCTTTTACCTGTAAAGGGTTAAGAAGCTCAGGTAACCTGGCTGACACCTGACCCAAAGGACCAATAAGGGGACAAGATACTTTCAAATCTTGGTGGGGGGAAGGTTTTTGTTTGTGCTCTTTGTTTTGGTGGTTGTTCGCTCTTGGGACTAAGAGGGACCAGACATCAATCCAGGCTCTCCAAATCTTTCTGAACAAGTCTCTCATATTTCAAACTTGGAAGTAAACAGCCAGGCAAGGCATGTTAGTTTTTATCTTTGTTTTCTCAACTTGTAAATGTACCTTTTACTAGGGTGTTTACCTCTGTTTGCTGTAACTTTGAACCTAAGGCTAGAGGGGATTCCTCTGGGCTCTTTAAGTTTGATTACCCTGTAAAGTTATTTTCCATCCTGATTTTACAGAGATGATTTTTACCTTTTTCTTTAATTAAAAGCCTTCTTTTTAAGAACTTGATTGATTTTTCCTTGTTTTTAGATCCAAGAGGGTTGGATCTTGATCCACCAGGAGTTGGAGGGAGAAAGGAGGGGGATGGTTAATTTCTCCTTATTTTAAGGTCCAAGGGGTTTGGATCTGTATTCACCAGGGAATTGGTGAAGAGTCTCTCAAGGCTACCCAGGGAAGGGAATTAGCACTTTGGGAGTGGTGACAGCGGACCAGATCTAAGCTGGTAGTTAAGCTTAGAAGTTTCATGCAGGCCCCCACATTTGTACCCTAAAGTTCAGAGTGGGGAAGCAGCCTTGACAACATACATTTCACAACCAGCATGATCCTGCCTTTGATTTAAGATCTCACATGACAGTCTTTGAATGTACATTCTCAGAATGTACATATCAGGATCAGGATATTCTTGTAACCCCCTTTACCAGTTGGCATTCGTGGGTTCTTAGGGTCACACTCAGGAACTCCTCTGTTGTCAATCACATGCTGGGTGATGATCTTATGTGGTAGTATAAGCAATGATCCTTGAACCAGGGACCATACATTTGAGTCCTTTCCTTGAACAATATGTGCGCTACTAGCATTAGTGCTCTCAAGCTATTTTTTGCTTGGTGTCAGAGCCATGATAGGTCTCCTTTTCAAGAGTTAGAAATGTCTGCAATTTTAATGAAGTTCAGCACCCCATAAGTGTTCCTTAGGGAAGGGACTGTCTTTGTGTTTCATGTTTGTAAGCACCTAGCACAACAGTGTCCTGGTCCATGACTAAGGCTCTGAGTTACTATGGCAATATAAATATATCATAAACAATAAATAATACATAACAATAATTATTATTCATAATTAATAATTAATAAAATTAATACTCCCTAATGGTATCCCTCCATCTTCCCAAGTCCTGCCCTGAGACAGTTTGTTGGATAATACTGTGTCCAGGATATGAATCCCAGTATGGTGTAGTAGGGCCAGAATAACTGTCACATTGAAAATGACAGTAGAGAGACCAGCACAAGAGTCCTATCCAGGACAAATCAACCCTCTGCCAGGAGATCTTCTGAGAAATTTATCTGGGACAGCATTAGATGTGACAGATCAGGGCTGTGCTGGGCACTAGGAACAGGAACACTCGATGCATTCATCAGGAACACACCACTGAGACCAATGTGTCGGGGTGTGTGTGTGTGTGTGTGTGTGTGTGTGTGTGTGTGTGTGTGTGTGTGAAAAACCACTGAAATATAAGGAGTAGGTTGACCCCTCTCATACCTCTTGTTTCAGGCTATATTCATTTCCACGGGGTATTCTCATTCATCTCCTGCCTAAGGGTGACTGAGTCATCTATCTGCCGTCCTGACCGGGAAAACTGAGAAGTGTGCTGCTTGCCAGGAGCTAGGATTCATGATGTGACAGATCACTACACCTTCCTGCTTCTCCACATGGACACTGCCAAGAATGACCTTTAGCGGATCACTACGTGGCTCTGGGAAGAAGGATAAAGGAGTTTGAGGCACAAGTGGTGTTCTTGTACATCCTCCCTGTGGAAGGAAAAGACCCAGGTAGAGACCATCGAATCATGGAAGTTAACGAATGGCTACACAGGTGGTGTCGGAGAGAAGACTTTGGATTCTATGACCAGGGGATGGTGTTCCAAGAAGAAGGATTGCTAGGCAGAAACAGGTTCCACCTAATGAAGGGAGGGAAGAACATCTTCGCAAGCAGGCTGGCTAACCTAGTGAGGAGGGCTTTAAACTAGGTTCACCGGGGAAGAAGACCAAAGACCTGAGGTAAGTGGGGAAGTGGAATACCAGGAGGAAGAACGATCAGGAGAGTGGAAGTGGTAGGACTCCTGCCTCATACTGAGAAAGCAGGACAATCAGCGAGTTATCTTAAGTGCCTATACACAAATGCAAGAAGCCTGGGAAACAATCAGGGAGAACTGGAAGTCCTGGCACAGTCAAGGAATTATGATGTGATTGGAATAACAGAGACTTGGTGGGATAACTCACATGACTGGAGTACTGTCATGGATGGGTATAAACTGTTCAAGAAGGACAGGCAGGGTAGAAAAGGTGGAGGAGTTGCATTGTATGTAAGAGAGCAGTATGACTGCTCAGAGCTCTAGTATGAAACTGCAGAAAAACCTGAGAGTCTCTGGATTAAGTTTAGAAGTGTGAGCAACAAGGGTGATGTCGTGGTCGGTGTCTGCTATAGACCACCAGACCAGGGAGATGAGGTGGACGAGGCTTTCTTCCGGCAACTAACTGAAGTTACTAGATCACAGGACCTGGTTCTCATGGGGGACTTCAATCACCCCGATATCTGCTAGGAGAGCAATAAAGCGGTGCACAGACAATCTAGGAAGTTTTTGGAAGGTGTAGGGGGCAATTTCCTGGTGCAAGTGCTGGAGGAACCAACTACGGGGCAGAGCTCTTCTTGACATGCTGCTCACAAACAGGAAAGAATTAGCATGGGAAGCAAAAGTGGATGGAACCTGGGAGGCAGTGACCATGAGATGGTCGAGTTCAGGATCCTGACACAAGGAAGAAAGGGGAGCTGCAGAATATGGACCCTAGACTTCAAAAAAGCAGACTTTGATTCCTTCAGGGAACTGATGGGCAGGATCCCCTGGGAGAATAACATGAGGGGGAAAGGAGTCCAGGAGAGCTGGCTGTATTTTAAAGAATCTTTATTGAGGTTGCAGGAACAAACCATCCTGATGTGTAGAAAGAATAGTTAATATTGCAGATGACCAGCTTGGCTTAACAGTGAAATTCTTGCTGAACTTAAACACAAAAAAGAAACTTACAAGAAGTGGAAGATTGGACAAATGACCAAGGACGAGTATAAAAATATTGCTCAGGCATGCAGGAGTGAAATCAGGAAGGCCAAATCACACTTGGAATTGCAGCTAGCAAGGGATGTTAAGGGTAGCAAGAAAGGTTTCTATAAGTATGTTTCTTTATGAACAAGGTCAGCTCCCAGACTACTGAACTGGGCAGCACAGTATGGGGAGGAGGTGACATGCCCTCTGTGGAGAAAAATGTGATCCAGGACTATTTAGAAAAGCTGGACGAGCACAAGTCCATCGGGCCGGATGCACTGCATCTGAGGGTACTAACAGAGTTGGCGGATGTGACTGCAGATCCATTGGCCATTATCTTTGAAAACTCATGGCAATCTGGGGAGGTCCCAGATGACTGGAAAAAGGCTAATGTAGTATCCATCTTTAAAAAAGGGAAGGAGGATCCTGGGAACTACAGGCCAGTCATCCTCACCTCAGTCCCTGGAAAAATCATGGAGCAGGTCCTCAAGGAATCAATTTTGAAGCACTTTGAGGAAAGGAAAGTGATCAGGAACAGTCAGCATGGATTCACCAAGGCAAGTCCTTCCTGACTAACCTAATTGCCTTCTATGATGAGATAATTGGCTCTGTGGATGAGGGGAAAGTAGTGGAAGTGTTATTCCTTGACTTTAGCAAAGCTTTTGATACGGTCTCCCACAGTATTCTGGCCGGCAAGTTGAAGTATGGGCTGGATGAATGGACTATAAGGTGGATAGAAAGCTGGCTAGATCATTGGGCTCAACAGGTAGTGATCAATGGCTCCATATCTAGTTGTCAGCCGGTATCAAGTGGAGTGCCCCAAGGGTCGGTCCTGGGGCTGGTTTTGTTCAATGTCTTCATTAATGATCTAGAAGATGGCGTGGACTGCACCCTCAGCAAGTTAGCAGATGACACTAAACTGGGTGGAATTGTAGATATGCTGGAGGGTAAGGAAAGGATACAGAGGGACCTAGAAAAATTAGAGAATTGGGCCAAAAGAAATCTGATAAGATTTATCAGGAAGGAGTTAAAATTCAGCCAGCAGAAAAGACAGAAATTGCTGAGAAGCAAGGACTAGGGTGACCAGATGTCCCGATTTTATAGGGACAGTCCCGATTTTGGGGGCTTTTTCTTATATAGGCTCCTATTACCCCCCACCCCCGTCCTGATTTTTTACAGTTGCTATCTGGTCACCCTAGCAAGGACATAGTTTCTTTCAATACATAATAACTTAGTTCAGCTTACCGGTAAGAAGGAACAAAGCATGTGCCCATGGAAAGGGACAGTTCAGCGAGGAAAGCAGGATCGGGCCCATTCAAGCAAGCAGGAATATTTCAGTAGCACAAACGGCACTGACAATTGTAAATAATTGATAAGCTTATATGGTTAATGCCTGCCCAGTAACTTAGTTCTTAGAGCAGAATAAACCCTCCCTTCACAGCCACCGGATATCTGTAAGCATTCATTCCTACCCCACCCCCTTCTCCCACAAGGTAGTCATAGATGTTTGATGTAATTAGAATGACCTCTATATGTATGTACTGTTCTTATTTTTATCTTTGTTCAGGGTTTTCTCTTGACTTGTAACAGTGTCTGTCTCTGTATGTACAGATAAATGAAAATGAAAATGAATTGATAAGAGAATGTATAGAATGCCATGGTGGCACCATATTTTTGAAGCTGCTTGTCAGTCTTCCCGGTACCGTGAATAAACCTCCTTCAGTATTGTCTGTGCTTGCCTGATTCTTGGGGAAAAAAATCTTTTTGCCTAACAGGTTCAACAAGGACAAATGCAGAGTCTTGAACTTAGGATGGAAGAATCCCATGCACTGCTACAGACTAGGGACTGAGTTGCAGCAGTTCTGTAGAAAAGGACCTAGGGGTTACAGTGGACGAGAAGCTGAATATGAGTCAACAGTGTGCCCTTGTTGCCAAGAAGTCTAATGGCATTTTGGGCTGTATAAGTAGGAGCATTGCCAGCAGATTGAGGGACGTGATCAGTCCCCTCTATTCAGCATTGGTGAGAACTCATCTAGAGTACTGTGTCCAGTTTTGGGCTCCACACTACAAGGATTTGGAAAAATTGGAAAAAGTCCAGTGGAGGGCAACAAAAATGATTAGAGGGCTGGAGCACATGACTTATGAGGAGAGACTGAGGGAATTGGGATTGTTTAGTCTGCAGAAGAGAAGAATGAGGGGGGATTTGATAGCTGCTTTCAACTACCTGAAAGGGGGTTCCAAAGAGGATGGATCTAGACTGTTCTCAGTGGTAGCAGATGACAGAACAAGGAGTAATAGTCTCAAGTTACAGTGGGGGAGGTTTAGGTTGGATATTAGGAAAAACTTTTTCACTAAGAGGGTGGGGAAGCACTGGACTGGGTTACCTAGGGAGGTGGTGGAATCTCCTTCCTTAGAGGTTTTTAAGGTTAGGCTTGACAAAGCCCTGGCTGGGATGATTTAATTGGGGATTGGTCCTGCTTTGAGCAAGATGTTGGACTAGGTCCTGAGGTCCCTTCCAACCCTGATATTCTATGATTCTATTTTCAACTCCTGTGCTTCAAGTGGGTGTGCAGACCCTTTCCGCATGTACGAGGGCCAGATTTGGTGTAGGAATTCTGGATCTTTCTGCTCCTCCACCTTTACTGCATCCAGCTGTTAACCAGGAGTATCTTTTACATTTATCGTGCTAATGGTTAACTGGATGTGCCCTAGCTTCCACACCTTAAAGCCCCACCAGCAGACTCGTTCCCGCAACCTGCATCTATCATCAGCGAGAATACTAGAGACAGGCTTAACTATGAAACAGATTGATTTATTTAACAAAGTCTCAAACAGTAACTGAAAGGACCTCCAACAAGGCAGTATACAAAGGGTTTTCAGGCACAGGTTGGCTTAACAAACTGACATGAAGTCACGGTCCCAAACCTACAGGACAAGACAGTTTTCCACAAGTAAGATACAGACATATACAGCATAGTACACCAGGTTCAGAGGAATGGACCCACCACAATGGACTTCATAGACTGGATAAAGCAGGATTCTTGGATACAGGTAAGACAGGAATTAATTAGGAACTGGTAACTGGAACTATGGAGTTTGGATCTTTTTCTGTGATTTTCTGTAGATCCCTCAAAGTCTTGGCTAGGATATGCACTGTGCTGCTACCAGGGAGAACAGCCCCTTCTCTTGGGTGCAGCAGTCTTTTATGTTCTCCTGTTACTAGGCAGAACGTAGGACATGTGACCCTTGCTCTTTTCCCGCCTCAGAAGGAAAAAGGCACCAATGGTCTCGAGAAAAAGGTTACCAACATGGTGGACAAACAACAACTATTTATAAACAAGATAGCAAAGTGCCTAAACAATATGGAACTTGAAAATTTTCCTCTACACAGCTGGCACAAACAGTACTAGCCAAACCAACTTCTCTCCTCCCTGTGGATCCCCCAAGTTTACCACAGACATGGAGGCGCTAGAAGGAGGGTGGAGTTAGAATGGTGGTGGAGATTGCATCCATAAAGCTTCCCTTGTGGCTCCCCTTCCCCTCACCACAGATGGCCTTCAGTCATGCCCCAAGCACTACCACTGCAACCTCAATAAATTAATGAATGAAGAAAGAAAGAACATACAAATGGGAAATTAACTGACAAAAACACTTTATAACTCAGGGTTAAGGTTGTCTCATGCTTATTCATGCACTACCAGAGTGTGGAAGGTGGTTAAATCTCTGTAAAATAAGAAATATAGAATTAAGTAATATCTCCCACACTACTTCCTCACATAACTTTAACTCTGCCTTCTTTAAGTGATTCTGCAATCTGGCCCTATCAGAGATCAGTGCTCTGTATCCTTCCTCAACTTGTGGAGAACAATGGAGAAAATGCATAAGACTATTGTGGGGAAAGATATCAGGCCTTGTCTTGACTAGAATAGAGATTGAGTTTAGGTCAGGCTTTGCAAACATGAGCTAAATCTGGTCTACACTCAGCCACTTGTCCTGCTTCAAACAACCCCACAAAGTCTTAGGCCTGGTCTACACTAGGAGGTTATGTCGAATTTAGCAGTGTTAAATCGAATTAACCCTGCACCCGTCCACACAACGAAGCTATTTAGTTCGACACAGAGGTCTCTTAAATTCGATTTCTGTACTCCTCCCCAACAAGGGGAGTAGCGCTAAATTTGACATGGCCATGTCGAATTAGGGTAGGTGTGGATGGAAATCGATGCTAATAGCTCCGGGAGCTATCCCACAGTGCACCACTCTGTTGACGTTCTGGACAGCAGTCCGAGCTCGGATGCTCTGATCAGCCACACAGGAAAAGCCCTGGGAAAATTTGAATTCCTTTTCCTGTCTGGGCAGTTTGAATTTCATTTCCTGTTTGGACATTGTGGCGAGCTCAGCAGCACTGGTAACGATGCAGAGTTCTCCAGCAGAGGAGGACAGGGCAGCAAAGGGCTGATAGGATTGTGAGAATAAATAGTTGGCTAAGGGAGTGGTGCTATAAGGAGGGCTTTGGGATGTATGGCCACTGGGAGGCTTTCGGGGACAGACACCTGTTCTCGCGGGATGGGCTTCACCTGAGTAGGGAAGGAAATAGACTTCTGGGAGGGAGGCTGGCTCATCTTATCGAAAGAGCTTTAAACTAGGAAGTTTGGGGAGACGGTTGGGAGATGCACAGTTAATCTCCACGCCAGATTCCAGTATTGAAAAGGTGAGTGAAATAAGAGGAGACATAGCCAGGGAGATGAGATTGAACATAGGAAGGACAGGGGGGACGGACACAAAGAGGCCTGCAACATATAGTGCTACTAATGGGAGACAGGCTAAACAACATACATTAGGGTGTTTATACACCAATGCGAGAAGCCTAGGTAATAAAATGGAGGAATTGGAGCTCTTGGTCCAAGAATTGAAACCAATATCATAGGAATAACTGAAACATGGTGGAATGGCAGTCACGACTGGAACACAGGTATGGAGGGGTATGCACTGTTTAGGAAAGACCGGGACAAAGGTAAAGGTGGGGGGGTGGCATTGTATGTCAATAGTGAAATCAGCTGTAAAGAAATAATAGTTGATGGAACAGATAACACAGAGTCCGTCTGGGCAATACTCAGACTGGGTAAAAGGACTACTAGAGCCTCTCCGGGGATAGTGCTTGGGGTGTGCTATAGACCGCCGGAATCGACCCAGGATATGGATAAGGAACTATTTAATGTGTTTAGAGAAATAAATACTAATAGAAACTGTGTAATTATGGGGGACTTTAACTTCCCGGATATAGGTTGGGGAACAAACGCTAGTAGCAATAATAGGGCTCAGATGTTCCTAGATGTGCTTGCTGATCAATTCCTTCATCAAGTGGTAGCTGAACCGACAAGGGGGGAGGCCATTTTAGATTTGATTCTGGTAAGTAGTGAGGACCTCGTTGAGGAAGTGGTAGTAGGGGACAACTTGGGCTCCAGTGATCATGAGCTAATTTGTTTTAAACTAAATGGAAGGAGTAACAGAATTAAGTCAAAGACTAGGGTTTATAATTTTAAAAAGGCCAATTTTAACAAATTAAGGGGACTGGTAAGGGAAGTGGATTGGGCAAACATATTAATGGATCTAAAGGCAGAAGAAGCCTGGGATTACTTTAAGTTAAAGATGCATGAGCTGTCAGAGGCCTGTATCCCAAAAAAGGGAAAAAGATTACTAAGCAAGAGATTTAGACCGAGCTGGATGAGCGACCGTCTCAAAGGGGCGATTAGGAAAAAACAGAAAGCGTACAAAGAGTGGAAGAGGGGAGGGATCAGTAAGGAAACTTACCTTAGTGAAGTCAGAGAATGTAGAGATAGAGTGAGAAAGGCCAAAGGCCGTGTAGAGTTGGACCTAGCGAGGGGAATTAAAAGCAATAGTAAGAGGTTTTACAGCCATATAAATAAGAAGAAAGCAAAGAAAGAAGAAGTGGGACTGCTGAAGACTATAGCCGGAGAGGAGATTAAAGATAATCTAGGCATGGCACAATATCTCAATGAATATTTTGCATCAGTGTTTAATGAGGCCAATGAAGGTATTAGGGATACTAGCACTGTGACAGAGGGGCATACAGGATGGGGGATTACCGTATCCGAGGTAGAAACGAAACTTTAACACCTTAATGGGGCTAAATCGGGAGGACCGGACGATCTTCATCCGAGAATATTGAAGGAATTGGCACGGGAAATAGCAGGCCCATTAGCGATAATATTTAATGAATCTGTAAACTCGGGGGTGGTCCCGTTAGACTGGAGAATAGCTAATGTGGTTCCTATTTTCAAGAAAGGGAAAAAAGTGATCCGGGTAACTACAGGCCTGTTAGTTTAACATCTGTAGTGTGCAAGGTGCTGGAGAAAATTCTGAAAGAGAAACTAGTTGAGGACCTTGAGGTTAATGGCAATTGCGATAAATTACAACATGGTTTTACGAAGGGCAGATCGTGCCAAACGAATCTGATCTCCTTCTTTGAGAAAGTAACAGACTTATTAGATAAGGGAAATGCGGTGGACCTAATATACCTGGATATCAGTAAAGCGTTTGATACTGTACCCCATGAGGAATTATTGGTTAAACTGGAAAACATGGGGATCGATATGAAAATCCAGAGGTGGATAAGGAATTGGTTAATGGGGAGAATGCAGCGGGTTGTATTAAAGGGTGAACTGTCAGGTTGGAGAGAGGTTACTAGTGGAGTGCCTCAAGGTTCGGTTTTGGGACCCATCTTATTTAATCTATTTATAACTGACCTTGGAACCAATTGCAGGAGTGGGCTGATAAAGTTTGCGGATGATACGAAGGTGGGAGGCGTTGCAAATTTGGAGGGAATGGTTTAATGGTAAAACATAGTAGCCAAGGAATACCAAGCAATGGTAGGTAAATAGTATAATGGCTAATAGGGGTCAGGCTAGAGACTCTTGTCTACATGCTCGGGGTCTTACTGATCGCCATATTTGGGGTCGGGAAGGAATTTTCCTCCAGGGTAGATTGGCTGAGCCTCTGGAGGTTTTTCGCCTTCCTCCGCAACATGGGGCAGGGATCACTAGTAGGAGGGTCTCTGCCGATTGAAGTCACTAAAACACAGGATTGGGGACTTCAACAGCAGAGTCCAGGGAAGGGGTAGGGACGGTTTTGTGGCCTGCAGCATGCAGGGGGTCAGACCAGATGATCATAATGGTCCCTTCTGACCTTAAAGTCTATGAGTCTATGAGCAGAGGTGACCATGCAATCTCAGAATAGAAAGAGGGCCCCAGCATGGACTGATTGGGAAGTCTTGGATCTGATCGCTGTGTGGGGCGATGAGTCCGTGCTTTCAGAGCTGCGATTGAAAAGACGGAATGCAAAGATCTACTAGAAGATCTCAAAAGCCATGACAGAGAGAGGGTATAGCCGGGATGCAACGCAGTGCCGCGTGAAAATCAAGGAGCTGAGACAAGCGTACCAGAAGACCAAAGAGTCAAACGGACGCTCCAGATCCCAGCCCCAGACATGCCATTTCTACGAGGCACTGCATTCCATTCTAGGTGCGGCCGCCACCACTACCCCACCACTGACCGTGGACTCTGAGGATGGGATATTGTCGACGGCCGCTTCCTTGGAGATGTTAGCAAATGGGGAAGATGAGGAAGGTGAGGAGGAGGTCAAGGCAGTTGACAGCGCTTACAACACTGATTTCCCAGACAGCCAGGATCTGTTCATCACCCTCACAGAGATCCCCTACCAACCGTCCCCAGGCGTTAACCCAGACCCTGAATCAGGGGAAGGATCAGTCGGTAAGTGTTTTAAACATGTAAACATTTATTTTGAACAGAACGGGAATATTAACAGTGGGTTTTTCATGATTTGTTTGCCCTAGGCACTCTACTTTTTAGTCCTTGCCAGTGCAGCTACTGGAAAAGAAGGTCTATCTGTCCAGGGATAGAGCTGAAATCCTCATGGGACATCTCCACGAAGCTCTCCTGGAGGTAATTGGAAAGCCTTTGCATGAGGTTCCTGGGGAGAGCGGCCTTATTGTGTCCTCCGTGGTAGGAAACTTTTCCTCGCCAGGCTATCATCAAGTACTCTGGGATCATTGCTTTGAAGAGCATGGTGGCATACGGCCCTGGTTTTTGCTGGCTTTCACGCAGCATGCGTTCTTTCTTGGTCTCAGAAATTCTCAGCAGAGTGATGTCGCTCATGGTGACCTGCTTAGAATTAGGGGAATGTTACTATTGGGACTGCTTGCCTGTTCCTTTACAGAACTGTCACCGGAGGTTTACAGCCACGCGGTGGAGGCGGGAGAGGGGCAGCATACAGGGATCTTTCCCGGGGACAGCCGCGAGGGGGTGGGACAGGGGCAGAGTTCATGCTTGCCGGATTGCTGGCAGCAGGAACTGGCCAATGATAGGAGCATTGCTTTGAACGTGAAAGGAGCGCACCGCTATAATTTAAGTTTTAAGCAGCCAAAAGTCTACGGCTTACCATGTCAGCCTGCTATCCACATTCCGCTGTCCTGCCCCGCTTGTCTGATCTCCACTGCAAGACCCCAGGCACTGAATGCGAAGGCCAAAATATCGACCTGGTCCTGAGTGCGCATGTGATAGGTGCTGTGCATGGTCTTATTCACAGAGAAAGATTATGTTCATTGTTCACAAAAAATTATCTTTGTGAGGAATTCACTCCCTTTTTCCCATCCCACAGCTGCGAATGTCTCCAGGCCTACCCTGGCATCCCCCTTACAGAGTCTGGCGCAGATTAGGTGGAGAAAGAAAAGGACATGGGACGACATGTTCTCAGAACTTATGGGATGCTCCCGAGCCGATGCGGCCCAGCAGACCCAGTGGAGGGAGAACATGTCGCAATACCAGCGAGCACACAGCGAACGGGAGGAGAGGTGGCGGCAGGAAGACCAGCAGGCGACTCAAACGCTGCTTGGACTAATGAGGGAGCAAACGGACACGCTCCGGCGCCTCGTGGATGTTCTGCAGGAACGGAGGTAGGAAGACAGAGGCCCGCTGCAGTCTATCTCTAACCGCCCTCCCCCGCCACAAACTCCCAGACCCCCCTCACCCAAAGTCCCAAGAAGGAGGGGCGGCAGAGGCCGTGAAAACTGTCACTCCACCCCTGCAGACTGCTCAAGTACCAGAAGGATCTCATTCCCAAAAATTTGATAAGTCCTTTCCTTCCCGCCTCACCCAAGCCCCCGTCTTAGTTTCATCCCCTAACTGTGTAGTTGCTAATAAAAGATACGTTTCTGTTAATTACTGCTTCCATCATGTTCTTTTAGGGGAGAGTGTGTTTGAAGGGGGAAAGGGGGTTGGTAATTGGAGAGGACAGTCACCTTTACCAGGGTACAGACACGGGGGCAGGTTCAGCAGAAGGTCACACACACATTGCAGTCACTAGGCACCCTGGTCAGTCTGGGAGGTGGTTTTCATGTTCTGTGTGGGGGGGTCATGTGACTTTGTGGCGGGGGAGGGCGGATAGAGATCTTATGCAGCGGTCCTTATCCTGGATCACAGAGCCACGCAGCAGGGGATCTGTAACCGTCCTCCCCGCCACAAAGTCAAATAGCCCCCACACACAGAGTCCCGAAAAGGAGGGATGGCAGGCTCCGTTGAAACAACCAGTCCACCACTGCGGACCACTCTAGGAGCAGGAGCCTGTCATTCCTCGAGTTTAGAAACGTTCTTTCCATCACTACGCCCGCTCCCCACCACAGTCTGCATCCCAGTTTCAACACTTTACCGCGAAATCCTTAATAAAGAAAATGGTGTTCATTAACAAAGTTCCATTTATTTTATTTTTAAACGTGTGTTGGAAGGGGGGGACGGGGTGATCGGGGTATGTAGCTGGAGAGGATAGTCAACAGTAAGTGGGTAAAGAAATGGGGGCAGGTTCAGCTTCTCTTTAAACAAACTTAATAGTCACAGGTTACCCTGCTCACTGAGGAACCTAGCTTTCAAAGCCTCCTGGATGCACAGCATGTCCTGCTGGACTCTTCTAATCGCCCGGCTGTCTGGCTGGGCGTAATCAGCGGCTAGGCTATTCGCCTCAACCTCCCACCCCGCCATAAAGGTCTCCCCCTTGCTCTCACAGAGATTGTGGAGCACACAGCAAGCTGCAATAACAATGGGGATATTGGTTTCGCTGAGATCAGAGCGAGTCAGTAAGCTTCTCCATCTCCCCTTGAGACGTCCAAAAGCACACTCCACCACCATTCTGCACTTGCTCAGACGGTAGTTGAAGAGTTCTTTTTCAGTATCCAGGGCGCCTGTATAGGGCTTCATGAGCCAGGCCATTAGCGGGTAGGCTGGGTCCCCGAGGATCACTACAGGCATCTCCACATCCCCAACAGTTATTTTCTGGTCCGGGAAGTAAATACCTTCCTGCAGCCGTCTAAACAGACCAGAGTTCCTGAAAACACGAGCGTCATGAACCTTGCCCGGCCATCCTACGTTGATGTTTGTAAAACGTCCCCTATGGTCCACCAGTGCTTGCAGCACCATTGAAAAGTAGCCCTTTCGGTTAATGTACTGGCTGGCCTGGTGGTCCGGTCCCAGGATAGGGATGTGAGTTCCATCTATAGCCCCACCGCAGTTTGGGAATCCCATCGCGGCGAAGCCATCTATGGTGACCTGGATGTTTCCAAGGGTCACTACCTTTGACAGCAGTAGCTCAACGATTGCGTTGGCTACTTGCATCACAGCAACCCCCACGGTAGATTTGCCGACGCCAAAGTGATTCGCGACTGACCGGTACCTGTCTGGCATTGCAAGCTTCCGGAGGGCTATGGCCACTCGCTTCTGGACAGTCAGGGCTGCTCACATCCGGGTGTCCTTGCGCTTCAGGACAGGGGACAGCAACTCACAAAGTTCCAGGAAAGTTCCCTTCCACATATGAAAGTTTTGCAGCCACTGTGATTCATTCCAGACCTGCAGCACTATGCGGTCCCACCAGTCCGTGCTTGTTTCCCGGGCCCAGAATCGCAGTTCCACAGCATCAACATGACCCATTGCCACCATGATGTTCACGGTGCGGGGTCCCGTGCTTTGTGAGAGGTCTGTGCCACTCTCAGACTTCATGTCCTCACTGCGCTGCCATAGCCTCCTCGCCCAATTTCTCAGCATCTGCCTCCGGAAAAGGTGGATGATAAGGTGCGAGGTGTTGACAACGGCCATAACTGCAGCGATGGTCGCAGCGGGCTCCATGCTCGCAGTGCTGTGGCGTCCGCGCTGTCAGTCACCAGAAAAGTGCGCGAACTGATTGCCCGCCGGCACTTTCAGGGAGGGAGGGTGGGAGTGATGGTTGGATAAAGACAGTTACCCAAAACCACCCTCAACACATTTTTTTCCCCAGCAGGCATTGGGAGCTCGACCCAGAATTCCAATGGGCAGTGGGGACTGCGGGAACTGTGGGATAGCTGCCCACAGTGCACCGCTTCCAATGTCGACGCTTGCCCCATTAGTGTGGACTCACAAAGTCGAATTACTGTTCTTAGTGTGGATACACAAGTTCGACTTTGTAATATCGATTCCACATATTCGATTTAAGTACAATCGAACTACTCTGATAGTGTAGACATACCCTTAGAATCATAGAATCATAGAATATCAGGGTTGGAAGGGACCTCAGAACCTAGTCCAACACCCTGCTCAAAGCAGGACCAATCCCCAATTAAATCATCCCAGCCAGGGCTTTGTCAAGCCTGACCTTAAAAACCTCTAAGGATGGAGATTCCACCACCTCTCTAGGTAACCCAGTCCACTGCTTCACCACCCTCCTAGTGAAAAAGTTTTTCCTAATATCCAACCTAAACCTCCCCCACTGCAACTTGAAACCATTACTCCTTGTTCTGTCATCTGCTACCACTGAGAACAGTCTACATCCATCCTCTTTGGAACCGCCTTTCAGGTAGTTGAAAGCAGCTATCTAATCCCCCCTCATTCTTCTCTTCTGCAGACTAAACAATCCCAATTCCCTCAGTATCTCCTCATAAGTCATGTGCTCCAGCCCCCTAATCATTTTTGTTGCCCTCCGCTGAACTCTTTCCAATTTTTCCACATCCTTCTTGTAGTGTGGGGCCCAAAACTGGACACAGTACTCCAGATGAGGCTTTACCAATGCTGAATAGAGGGGAATGATCAAGTCCATCGATTTGCTGGCAATGCTCCTACTTATACAGCCCAAAATGCAATTACCCTTTTTGGAAACAAGGGCACACTGCTGACTCATATCCAGCGTCTCGTCCTCTGTATCCCCTAAGTCCTTTTCTGCAGAACTGCTGCCTACCCACTCGGACCCTAATCTGTAACAGTGCATGGGATTCTTCCATCCTAAGTGCAGGACCCTGCACTTGTCCTTGTTGAACCTCATCAGATTCCTTTTGGCCCAATCCTCTAATTTGTCTAGATCCCTCTGTATCCTTTCCTTAGCCTCCAGCATATCTACCATTCCTCCCAGTTTAGTGTCATCTGCAAACTTGCTGAGGGTGCAATCCACGCCATCTTCCAGATCATTAATGAAGATATTGAATAAAACCGGGCCCAGGACTGACCCTTGGGCCACTCCGCTTGATACCGGTGGCCAACTAGACATGGAGCCTTTGATCACTACCCGTTTAGCCCGATGGTCTAGCCAGCTTTCTATCCACCATACAGTCCATTCATCCAGCCCATACTTCTTTAACTTGCTGGCAAGTATACTGTGGGAGACTGTATCAAAAGCTTTGCTATAGTCAAGGAATAACATATCCACTGCTTTCCCCTCATCCACAGAGCCAGTTATCTCATCATAGAAGGCAATTAGGTTAGTCAGGCATGACTTGCCCTTGGTGAATCCATGCTGACTGTTCCTGATCACTTTCCTCTCCTCAAAGTTCTTCAAAATTGTTACCTTGAGGACCTGCTTTATGATTTTTCCAGGGACTGAGGTGAGGCTGACTGGCCTGTAGTTCCCAGGATCCTCCTTCTTCCCTTTTTTAAAGATGGATGTTCACACCTATTCATCCTTATCCTAAGCATTTCTTCTGGGATATCAAATTTAGTTACCCTGCCTGTATCTTGTGGTAAACTGTGATGTGTTCCAACAGACTGCTAGAACACACCAGAGCAGTAGTGCCGAGAAAATGTGTGGCAATGTGTGAATGCCAGTGCAGATGTGTGGTTTTGGTGGACTCTGTGAATATGAAATAGAGTGTTAGAATGGAGTAAAGAATCCTTGTATTCCCTTATCTTTATGACACACCTTGGGCCTCTGGAGCTGACAGTTGCAGCTGTTCTAACAGCCCTGAAACAGATGTTTTTACAATTCTTTCATAGATTTTTGATTTTAGAGCCAAGAGGGGCTATCGTGATCATTTACTCGGACAGTCTGCATAACACAGCCAGTTAAAAAGGGATCCATTACTCCTGTAGCTGCATCTGCATCTCTCCTTGGAACTCAGTATACAATTCTGCAAGCTGCTGCAACAGCCATTGGAGCAATACAAATGCATTTAATACAGTGAGAGTCAGTGAGAGTGGATGAATGATTGCGTAGAATTATGCTGGGTATAAGACAGTATAACAAAAAACAGAAAGTAGCACATTGTGTTAGGAATAGGTCAGATTTGTTTTGATCCTTGAGCCTACTACCAGTTCCAGAGGATCAGAGTTAAGATTGTCAGAGGGTGTGGTTTGATTAATTTCCTTTTTTTCTCCTTTAGCAGTCTGGAAGGGCATGAAGCAGCAACGGGCAATTTTAACTCTGTGTTACAGAAGTTTATTTGTCAGTGAATATAATGTAAATAAAACAAATTACACTAAGAAAATATGCAGACTCCATGTCACTGATTTCTCTTCCAACAGGAAACTGATCTGCTAGGCCTTGAAATCTACTACTGCTCAGAAAAGGGCCAACAATATTACCCAGAATAGATTAAACTGTTTTCTAAAGGCATATTAGATTTTTTTCTCATAGTGTCATCATAGGGAAGAGTTTAGGTTGTGCATATTCATATTTCAATATATTTGAATTTCTCTGAAGTTTAAACTTAACTTTGAATATCCTGGGTTTATTATGCTTATTTTGAAGTTTATTACAACATCCATGTAATGCTTTTACCCCACATTACAGATACATCCTCACACCCTTAACATTTCCTGGAAATTTCCTTCTTACAAATTATTGAAATTTTAACACATGAAGAGTAAAGAAGAAACCCAAAGAGAATGTTACCGTGCACTATTTCAAATGATTTTCAGCTATCCCCATTAAATCATTTGGTAGATGTAAATACAGCTTAACTGACCAGTGTGCTCCAGTTGTATTGCTCTTGATTTTTATATAGGTTTTTAAAACTAAAAAGAGAAACTGGAGAAACACAGTTCATCCCATCTTTGTTTTCTGTAACATTTTTTATGCTAACTAACAAAATGTTTCATAGAATTTAATAAGATATAAGAGCAGACAGAGAGAGAAAAAAATGGTAAAGGTGAGCATTTGTGATTTCAGATGAGATTTGAAAATGCATGGAGAGTCCACGAGGCAGAGAAATAAAGGAAGGTTGTGCTTGTTTGGCAGGTACAGTAAATATGAAGGCTCTTTCATCCACGCTGCCTAGACTGTGAAGGGATAGAAAGGACTCTGTTGTCACTTGAGGAAAAGGTACAGGGAAAAGAATAGAGACAGAGAAATTATGCTATTTGGGTAAGCTGGAGAAAATCCATGGAGTATTTTAAAAAAGATGGAAGCAACTTTGAACTGGGCCCTGAAAAAAATGGGAAGCTAAGAGATTTGAAGAATAAAGTGTTTGTGTCCTTTGTGTAGGAGCAAATAAAGGCAGCTGATTTCTATGTATGGTGGAGTCCAGAACGCTAGGTGATAGAGGAGGGAGATGAGTAGTCCAACAAGAAGGGTGATACGCTGTTGGGTAGGTGGTGATAAGCAGATTTGTAGACATTCGATAGGAGAGATAGGAGGAGAAGTAAAGTTCAGGATCAAAGATGGTAGTGAAGTTATAGGCATTGGAAGCAGATAGGATATCTGAGTTGTAGAGGTAATTGGAGGTGCTGAAAATATATTTGAGGATGCTCCTCTTTTCCAAGGGAAACATCATTGTCTTTAAGATGTTAAATAAAATGTGAGATGAAGCCACAAGTTTATTTAGTTAAGACAAGCAGAGAAAGTGGATCAAGAAGAATCATTAAAGGTGTTCAAAGATATATTGAGTGTCTTCTGTGTAAAGGAGTTAGCTAAAGATAAAGTTGGAAATAAGAAGACTGAGAAAGGAAAAGCAGTAAAAGAGCACGGGGCTATAAGTCATAAAAGAAGGGTCTTGGCACATGGAAGCCATCACCAGAGGAGGATGTATTTAAATAATATTCTCTGTGTTGTTATTATTTCAGAATAAAAGTTGGGGAAAGGGATATCATTGATATACATTACATATTCATTATATTCATATATTTGAAGTAGTCCTATATTAATAATATCAAATAATAAAAGTCTCATTCTGCTCTTAGTTACACTCTTTTAAGTTAGGAAAGCTCCACTGAAGCCAAGGGCATGACTACTGATTCACACTTTCATAAATGAAAGCAAATTTTGACCGTATACTATTATTAACAAATAATACTTAGTTCTGGCACAGAACACCTATGTGATACATAAATATTATCCCCATGTTACTAATGAGAAAACTACTCACTCATTAAGGTTTCACATAACTTTAATTCATTTCACCATTGTGACTAAACTAGGAGATAACCTGATTCTCAACATGATTTCAACAGCTTCCACCCCACCATCAACCTCAGCCTGTACCAATCTACATGGGAGGTCCACTTCCTAGACACCACAGTACAAATAAGCGATGGCCACGTTAACACCACCCTATACCAAAAACCCACCGACTGCTATGCCTACCTTCATGCATCCAGCTTCCATCCCGGACACACCACACGATCCATCGTCTATAGCCAAGCGCTGAGGTACAACCGCATCTGCTCCAACCTCTCAGACAGAGACCAACACCTACAAGATCTTCACCAAGCATTCTCAAAACTACGATACCCACAGAAGGAAATAGAGAAACAAATCAACAGAGCCAGACGTGTACCCAGAAGCCTCCTGCTACAAGACAGGCCCAAAAAAGAAACCAACAGAGGCCATCACCTACAGTCCTCAGCTTAAACCTCTCCAACACATCATCAGTGATCTACAACCCATCCTGGACAATGATCCCTCACTTTCACAGACCTTGGGAGGCAGGCCAGTCCTCGCCCACAGACAACCCGCCAACCTTAAGCATATTCTCACCAGCAACCACGCACCGCACCATAACAACTCTAACTCAGGAACCAACCCATGCAACAAACCTCGATACCAACTCAGCCCACATATCTACACCAGCAACACCATCACAGGACCTAACCAGATCAGCTACAACATCACAGGCTCATTCACCTGCACGTCCACCAATGTTATATATGCCATCATATGCCAACAATGCCCCTCTGCTATGTACATTGGCCAAACTGGACAGTCACTACGCAAGAGGATAAATGGACACAAGTCAGATATCAGGAATGGCAATATACAGAAACCTGTAGGAGAACACTTCAACCTCCCTGGCCACACAATAGCAGATGTAAAGGTAGCCATCTTACAGCAAAAAAACTTCAGGACCAGACTCCAAAGGGAAACTGCTGAGCTCCAGTTCATTTGCAAATTTGACACCATCAGATCAGGATTAAACAAAGGCCTGGTCTACACTACGAGTTTAGGTCGACTTTAGCAGCGTTAAATCGAATTAAGCCTGGACACGTTCACACGACGAAGCCCTTTCTTTCGACTTAAAGGGCCCTTTAAACCGGTTTCTGTACACCACCTCCAATGAGGGGATTAACGATAAAATCTGCCTTTGCGGATCGGAATTGGGGTAGTGTGGACGGAATTTGATGTTATTGGCTTCTGGGAGGTATCCCACAGTGCTTCATTGTGACCGCTCTGGACAGCACTCTCAACTCAGATGCACTGACCAGGTAGACAGGAAAAGCCCCGCGAACGTTTGAATTTCATTTCCTGTTTGCCCAGCGTGGAGAGCACAGGTGACCACGCAGAGCTCATCAGCACAGGTAACTGTGATGGAGTCCCAGGATCGCAAAAGAGCTCCAGCATGGACCGAACAGGAGGTACGGGATCTGCTCACCATATGGGGAGATGAATCAGTGCTAGCTGAACTCCGTAGCAGTAAAAGAAATGGCAAAGTATTAGAAAAGGTCTCCAAGGCCATGAAGGACAGAGGCCATAACAGGGACGCACAGCAGTGCCGCATGAAAATTAAGGAGCTACGGCAAGCCTACCACAAAGCCAGAGAAGCAAACGGAAGGTCCTGGGCACAGCCACAAACTTGCCGCTTCTACGCGGAGCTGCATGCCATTCTAGGGGGTGCAGCCACCACTACCCCAACCGTGTGCTATGACTCCCTCACTGGAGAAACACACAGGGAAGAGGGTTCGGGGAACGAGGAAGATGAGGATGGAGGTACTGTAGGTAGCTCACAGCAGCAAGGAAGCGGAGAAACCGGTTTCCCCAACAGCCAGGATATGTTTGTCACCCTGGACCTGGAACCAGTAACCCCCAAACTCACCCAAGACCCTGAGGGCACACAGGAGACCTCTGGTGAGTGTACCTTTGTAAATATTACACATGGTTTAAAAGCAAGCATGTTTAATGATTAATGATTAATTTGCCCTGGCAATCGTGGCCAGTACAGCTACTGGAAAAGTCTGTTAATGTGTATGGGGATGGAGTGGAAATCCTCCAGGGACATCTCCAGAAAGCTCTCCTTCATGTACTCCCAAAGCCTTTGCAAAAGGTTTCTGGGGAGGGCTGCCTTATCCCGTCCGCCATGGTAGGACACTTTACCACACCAGGCCAGTAGCACGTAGTCTGGAATCATTGCATAACAAAGCATGGCAGCGTATGGTCCCGGTGTTTGCTGGCATGCAGACAACATCCATTCCTTCTCTCTCTTTGTTATCCTCAGGAGAGTGATATCATTCACGGTCACCTGGTTGAAATGGGGTGATTTTATTAAGGGCACATTCAGAGGTGCCCGTTCCTGCTCTGCTAAACAGAAATGTTCCCCGCTGTTAGCCACGCGGTGGGGGGAGGGGTGAAGTGATCATCCCAGAGAATTGGGTGTGGGGGAGGAGGGGGGTTAGTTGGGTTTGTGCTGCATGTTAACCCAGAAACCGCAGCCCCTCCTTTTACATTGCAAACCCATTTTAAATGGACAACCCAATTCATCCTTGATATGGGAAATGAAGGCGCTGCTGTTTGAAACCATTCCCACATGTTAAGAAGGTTAAAAAAGCCAAAAGACTGTGGCTTACCATGGCTGCCTGCAAGCCGAAATCTGTTGCCTGGCACTGCGTGAGTGATCTCTCACACGAAACCGGCAGGCCCTCACTATAAGAGGAAAAATGCGACCTTGTAACGAAAGCACAGGTGCTGTGTAATGTGAACAGCAAAATGTAACGTGAAAGAGTGTACCCATTGTTCTCTAAAATGTGTCTTTTTTAACCACCTCTCCTTTCTCCTCCACCAGCTGCAAATGTTTCTCCTTCACAGAGGCTAGTGAACATTAGAAAGAGAAAACGGAGGACGCGGGACGATATGTTCATGGAGCTCCAGATGTCCTCCGACGCTGATAGAGCACAGCAGAATGCATAGAGGCAGTCAATGTCAGACTTCAGAAAAGCACAATATGAACAAGAGGAGAGGTGGCGGGCTGAATCGCGGGATGAACAGAGCAAGTTGCGGACTGAAGATGATAGGTGGCGTCGGCTTGCAGACAGAAGGCAAGAGTTGATGCTCCGTCTGCTGGAGCATCAAACTGATATGCTCCAGCGTATGGTTGAGCTGCAGAAAAGGCAGCAGGAGCAGAGACTGCCACTACAGCCCCTGTGTAACCAACAGCCCTCCTCCCCAAGTTCCATAGCCTCCTCACCCAGACGCCCAAGAACACGGTCGGGGGGCCTCCGGCCACCCAGTCACTCCACCCCAGATGATTGCCCAAGCATCAGAAGGCTGGACTTCAATAAGAGTTAAAGTTTTAAAATGCAGTGTGTCCTTTTTCTTCCCTCCTCCCCCACCCATCCCGGGCTACCTTGGCAATTATCCCCCTACTTGTGTGAGGAATTAATAAAGAATGCATGAATGTGAAATAACAATGACTTTATTGCCTCTGCAAGCGGTGCTTGAAGGGGGGAGGGGAGAGTGGGGTGGTTGGTTTACAGGGAAGTAGAGTGAACCAGGGGGGTGGGGGCGGAGGGTTCATCAAGGAGAAACAAACAGAAGTTTCACACCGTAGCCTGGCCAGTCACAAAACTCGTTTTCAAAGCTTCTCTGATGCGCACCACGCCCTGCTGTGCTCCTCTAACTGCCCTGGTGTCTGGCTGCGCGTAATCAGCAGCCAGGCGATTTGCCTCAACCTCCCACCCCGCCATAAATGTCTCCCCCTTACTCTCACAGATATTGTGGAGCGCACAGCAAGCAGCAATAACAATGGGGATATTCTTTTCGCTGAGGTCTGAGCGAGTCAGTAAGCTGCGCCAGCGCGCTTTTAAACATCCAAATGCACATTCCACCACCATTCAGCACTTGCTCAGCCTGTAGTTGAACAGGTCCTGACTCCTGTCCAGGCTGCCTGTGTACGGCTTCATGAGCCATGGCATTAAGGGGTAGGCTGGGTCCCCAAGGATCATGATAGGCATTTCAACATCCCCAACGGTTACTTTCTGGTCTGGGAAGAAAGTCCCTTCCTCCAGCTTTCGAAACAGAGCAGAATGCCTGAAGACGCGAGCATCATGTACCTTTCCTGGCCATCCCACGTTGATGTTTGTGAAACGTCCCTTGTATTCCACCAGGGCTTGCAGCAGCATTGAAAAGTACCCCTTGCGGTTTATGTACTCGGTGGCTTGGTGCTCCGGTGCCAAGATAGGGATATGGGTTCCGTCTATGGCTCCTCCACAGTTTGGGAATCCCATTTCAGCAAAACCATCCACTATGGCCTGCACGTTGCCCAGAGTCACTACCCTTGATATCACCAGGTCTTTCATTACCCTGGCAACTTGGATCACAGCAGCCCCCACAGTAGATTTGCCCACTCCAAATTGATTCCCGACTGACCGGTAGCTGTCTGGTGTTGCAAGCTTCCACAGGGCTATCGCCACTCACTTCTCAACTGTGAGGGCTGCTCTCATCCTGGTATTCTGGAGCTTCAGGGCAGGGGAAAGCAAGTCACAAAGTTCCATGAAAGTGCCCTTACGCATGCAAAAGTTTCGCAGCCATTGGGAATCATCCCACACCTGCAGCACGATTCGGTCACACCAGTTTGTGCTTGTTTCCCGTGCCCAGAATTGGCGTTCCACGGCATGAACCTGTCCCAGTAACACCATGATTTCCACATTGCTGGGGCCTGTGCCTTGTGAGAGGTCTATGTCAATTTCCTCAGCACTCTCGTCGCCGCACTGCAATCGCCTCCTCAGCTGGTCCGGGTTTCGCTTTGGCATGTCCTGGCTCTGCATATACTCCAGGACAATGCGCGTGGTGTTCATAGTGCTCATAATTGCCGCGGTGATCTGAGCGGGCTCCATGATCCCAGTGCTAGCTATGGTGCCTGGTCTGAAAAAAGGTGCAAAACTAGTATCTGACGGACCAGGGGAAGGAGGGAGGGAAGGAGGGAGGGCCGAATGACGACATGGCATACAGGTACAGGGAATTAAAATCAAGAAAGGTGGCTGTGCATCAGGGAGAAACACAAACAACTGTCACACAGAATGGTCCCCCCAAAGATTAAACTGAAAACCCTGGGTTTAGCAGGCCATTGATTTCACGGAGGGAGGGGGAAGCAAATGAATACAGAACAAATCTATTTTTTACATCTTAAGCTGGCAGCCGACGGTGCAGCATGACTGATAGCCACTGCAGTACAACGATGATGGATATCAATCGTAATATGCCATCTTCTACCAAAAGTCAAGGGGCTGCTGCTGTGTGGCAATGCAGCCCCATGTCTGCCAGCCCCACGTCTGCCAGCACCCAGATTGCCCTCGGCAGACAATACTGCCTTGCCTTAGCAGACAATACTGGGTGATTGGCAGAAAATAGCATACTACGACTGATAGCCATCATCATCGAGACAGTTGCATGTCTGCCCAGGTGCCCATGATTGACAGCCACTGCAGTACGACGACGACGGATACCAGTCATAATATACCGTCTTCTACCAAAAGGCAAGGGGCTGGTGCAATGCAGCCCTGCGGCTGCCAGCCCCACGGCTACCAGTCATGCTAAACCGTCTACCGCCAAAAGACAGTTAGCTGCTACTGCTGTGTAGCAATGCAGTACCACGTCTGCCGGCACCCAGATGACATATGGTGACGGTGAGCTGATCTGAGCGGGCTCCAGGCTTGCCGTAGTATGTTGTCTGCACAGGTAACCCAGGTAAAAAGGCGCGAATCTATTGTTTGCCGGTGCTCTGACGGAGGGGGAGGGGCCTGACGACATGTACCCAGAACCCCTTGCGACACTGTTTTGCATCATTCAGGCATTGGGATCTCAACCCAGAATTCCAATGGGCGGCGGAGACTGTGGGAACTGTGGGATAGCTACCCATAGTGCAATGCTCCGGAAGTCAACGCTAGCCTCGGTACTGTGGACGTGGTCCGCCGACTAGAGCACTTAGAGCATTTTATGTGGGGACACACACAATCGGCTGTATACAACCGATTTCTATAAAACCAGCTTCTATAAATTTGACGTAATTTCGTAGTGTAGACATACCCAAAGACTGTGAATGGCTATCCAACTACAGAAGCAGTTTCTCCTCCCTTGGTGTTCACACCTCAACTGCTAGCAGAGCACCTCACCCTCCCTGATTGAACTAACCTCGTTATCTCCATACTGATTTATACCTGCCTCTGGAAATTTCCATTACTTGCATCTGAAGAAGTGAGGTTCTTACCCACGAAAGCTTATGCTCCCAATTCTTCTGTTAGTCTTAAAGGTGCCACAGGACTCTCTGTTGCTTTTTACTGATTCTCACAATCACTCTGCCTTTATGATACATCAGTATGCAGCTTCTTTCAGATGTACATAGTTAAAATATCTGATCACAAGTTGTGCTCTACCACCTATGAATGGTAAGTATTATGGATTATTCATCTAAATTTGTAAGCATCCTTAAAGTGCATAGAACTAAATAAATTCTGTTGGTATAATTCCATTTTACCCCATATTGGTAATCTAATGATAGTGCACTCAGCAGCATGCTAAACTTTGATGGCTGTATTGCACTTTGTGTTCAATAAAAGATAACATAAGAGATCATTAGAGTAACTATGTCAGATTAAATGTATTTTCTTGTACAAAAGTAAAGTCCCTTCAGGAATCATTGCGATTTACTTTGTCTCACAGAGAACAATATTTTCCCAGTAGTGCTCAACACAAAGGACCATTACAAAATGTAATTCATATTTAATATGTTCAGAAACGTTCAGCACAAATTACAAATGGAGGCTTTAGTGCAGTATTTATGTTCTGTTACCAACAAGATATGTATAAGTAATATGTGTCCCAAGGCTCCTAGACTACACAGCTTACATTTATTTGTTACAGGGTGCACTTATACTTTGCAGTTGAACACAAGGTAAGTCGTGTTACTTCTTTGGAAACACAGAAATGTGCAGCCTAGAAAAACATTATTGTTTCTCAGATTTTTCAACCACTGCAAAGTAAAGAAGGGTGTACTTTATAATGTCTAAATTATTATGTGCTACCAAAACTTTAACAAGGAGTTGCCACAAAAGTTTTCCCCTTTAACATTGAAAAACCCTTTGTACTCCTGTGGTGAGGGCCAGTAGAAAACTACACAACTTAAGAGATATGATAGTATTGTAGTGTTCTAGTCAAATCCTTTGAAAATTATGTGTATAAACCTATTAGAAGGATTTGAAGTGTTATTCTCCTGGGAAACATTGTTTTTTTATAAAAATGATCTGATGCATTCTGTATACAAAAACTTTTTAACCTGAAACTATTAAACAAATCCTATCTGTATTTTTTTAAAAGCTCTCTTGACAGCCATCGACATTTTTGACAAAAGTTAATTTTATTTTATCTTTTTAGATGTGAGATTTTTAAAAATCAGTTGTCATTTGAGTTTAGGAACCCTTGAGTTTCAATCTCAGGCATACTGTAAGAATTGAAAATTATAGAAAGAGTGAGATTCTAAACTAAATAAAACAGACTCACTGACAAATATAATCATATGTTTTCATTGCAAAGCAATTATAAATTCAACAAAGTAGACATCTGATGCTGCAATATTAATTTCAACTCACACTCACTAGAGGCTGCTGTCACAGTATTTTTCCTTTATTCAGGTAAGTCACCTATCGGGGACCACACTAATGCTACTCTTCCAAGAGTGAGCTAGCTGGTGGGGCTGCAGAGCAGCAGAGCTGTGCCATGAAACAAGTCTATTCCCTAACTTGTTTTGCTCACAGATGTCACTCCGGAGACAGATATCCCCCCTCCCCACTCTCATCCCAGATTATAGGAGTTTGTGTGTGCAACTCCTGTGCACCACCCTGAAAATATATCGTGTGGAATTTGATTCACTAGCCATAGTATAGCAAATCAGTATTCCTATAATTATCACCATTAACTAGTTCATAACTATTATAATTAAGAGTGGCATTAAAAGGCCCTGGAAATAACTGGAAGTCTGCAAAGGTTTTATTTTTCACTGTAAACATTTTTGCCATTTATTGCTGCCAACTTTCATGATTTCTTGAGAGTCTGAAAGATTTGGTGCTTTTCATTTCATTTTATTTTATTTTATTGTTTCACATGACCCTCCTTTTCCTGGCTTTAGAACTCACAAAATTTCCCTAATTCTAAATCAGAGTTCCTAAACTGTGGGCTGCAACACAGTCCCAGGTGGTCCGCCATCATGGGCGGTGTTTCGTGGGGGTGAGAGGTGACACCAGGCGCTGGTGCATCCAGGTCAGTGTCCCCATGTGGGCTGGGTAAGCAGAGGATGGGAGAGCAGCTCCTGACATCTCACAGCACAGTGCACATGGGGAAAATGATCTGGACACACAGAACACCTGGCATTGCCACTTGCCTCCCCCACCCCTTAGGGGCGGCATGGAAGAACATTTGAGGGGGTGAGTGGTGACACCAGATGCTCTGTACGTCCATATAATTTTTCCCATGTGGGCTAGATAACTGCTGTCGCACCCTCCAGGCTCAGATAGGTTAGTCCTTGGTGCCTGCAAACCACTGGGTGCTGGTGGCCACAGTGACTGTGTAAGACAACATGGTCCAGCCTGGCCCAGCATGCACACAGCCACAAAGAGCAGAGCTGCCTCCATTGTGCCAACTAGGTACTGAGCGCATGGCCTGGCCCCACAGTAGTAGCACAGTTCCTAGCTACATCCCTGCCTGCACTCTGAGCTAACCCCCTCTCTCTGCACACAACCCCTAGCTAGCTTCTGCCTGCACCCTGAGCTACCCCCAGGTCTGCACCCTGAGCTGGCTGGAAGGTTGAAAATTGAAGTTAAGATCAGCTTGAGCCTTACTAACATATGTCCCTTTCTGGAAAAAAACTGTGCAAGGAGAAGCAGGCACATCCATCCCATTAGGAAGATTCCTGGTGTCAGGGCCGGCTCTAGGCACCAGAGTTCAAGCATGTGCTTGGAGCGGCACTTTTCTAGCGGCGGCATTTTGGCCCTTTGGGGGCGGCACTTTTCAAGGGGCGGCACTCTGGCTTTTTTTTGCTTGGGGCGGCAAAAAACTTGGAGCCGGCCCTGCCTGGAGTGTAAGTTATACAATATTTGATTCTTTTCTAATTAGCATAGAATAGGGTTGGATCTTTACTTACACAGCACAGAAATTCAGATGTTACACTAAAAATAATTGAAAACACAGTATGGTATTCAAAGTCAGATAATTATTTTGTTTTAAAATCAAATAATAGCAAAATGTTTTTTCTAACAATTTTGTTGACGCTGTTGTGTTGCTTATTGTTCAGTTTTATACAAAATTGTGTTTTCCCTATTTAAAAACCACATTTTGCACTCAACATTTTTTTAAAGTGTAGTTTTACTAAAACTGTTTGGTTTCAAAGATCTTGAAGCAATTCATATTACTAGGGATTTCTATCATCACAATTGTTTATATTCAAATGAAAAGGAAACATACATTGTTTATTTACAGTTATAGTTTATATGTATGTAATAATTAAAATTAATAATTTTCCTTAAGAAGTGTTAATAATGGGTCACAGGGCCTATTGCAGCTGCATAGGTAGCCTCAGGGAAAAAAGGGTGGGAACCTCTGTTCGAAATAATCATCATCTCCCATTACTTCCAGTGCAACAGAAGCCAAACTGTAATGGATATGATCAAGTCATGTGATTTTAGCCCTTATTGGAGCCGGTTTTGGATGAAGCTATAAGCTTGGCCTGCAGAGCATTTTCAGTCTTCCCCATAGAAAAAAAATAACTCTCTGACTGACTGACTTCCTTCATTACTTCTCCACTTTCTGGGGAAGCGCAGCCAATCAGAAATGCTGCCAAAGGCAGTATAGCTGTGCAAGAAATGCTTTCCCCATCCCATGAGAATTTTTGAAATTTTGAACAATTTTCCCATTCTGATTCAGGATGAAAAGTTGAAATTAATTTTTTTTTTTGCAAACAGAAAATAAACAAATAAATAAATAAATAGATTCAGATCGGGTCAATCATAACATTTTGTTTAAACACTATCAAGCCATTTTCTTTCAATCTTTAATATTTTTGCTATAAATTAATTTAAATTCCTAATAAAAAGTTGTTTCAAACTGTAAAATGGAACTTTGCATATTGAAAATGTTAAAATGGAATGTTTCAACAATTTAAAAAAAATCATTTTTTTTTCTAAATTGGAAATCATCAAAACCATCCCTTTCTATGAACAGTTTCAGTTTTGATGAATCAGCATTTTTTGAAGGAAAAAAGTTTAGTTACAAAGTTCTCAAGCCACTCTAGGAGACAGGCAAAGCTCTCCTCCTACTCCCCTACACAAAAACTCCTCTTAAGGGGAAAGGGAGCAGAAAGAGCCCAGCAGCTCAGAGTTGCTCTGTTCCTACCCTCTCCATCTTTGCAACACCAGACCTGGGAAGGGATAGAAAGGGGAGTGAATAACTGGAGCTGCTCCCAGACTAGGCCTGGAAAGGGAGAGAAGAGAATCCTGCTGGAGCTGCCCCAAGACCTGGGAGAGGGGGATGAAGAACATCTGGAGCTGCAGGAGGAGCAGAGGTGCATTAAAGGAGAAAAGGCAGATGTAGGGCAGAAGGGAAAGGGTAAAGCTGATGTGGGGATGGTGGTTCATAATTAATTGCTGGGCTCAGGGATGGGCAGATGTGCAGCGTGATGGTCCCACAGAATTAATTAGTTAGAATGTTTGTGTTTGGAAATTAGCTATAAATTCCCTGAATCTCCAGGCAGAATTTTATATAAGTCTCTGTGATTTGGTTTTAGTTGGGTCTTTCAATGAAAGCTGCTGCAGTAGGGGCCAGAATCATCTTACTCTGTTAATTTGGGAGAGTTGTCAGCACTGCAACTCTCTCTCACTTTCTCTTTCTTTCTCTCTCACACACACATACACTGGGTATGGGCAGGAGGAATTCAAACATCAAAAGACAGACCAAAAAACACATCATCATCTTTAAAAAAAATCTTATTATTTTGGGCAATCTCATGAGTTTTCAGGGTCTGAGTCATGACTTTTGCACTTTTGGTGTTGGCAATACTGAAACTTCCCTCAGACTAGATGAGCATTAGTTCCTATAAGCTTTGCATGTGGAAGTGAGACTGCTTGTAGTGAAGATGATTGCAGAATGGTGATCTCAGGTGGAACTGGTAAGCTGGGGTATAGTGCTTTTTTGGAAGCAGCAGAGCGGTGAATACTGCAAGTGTCCAGTGGACCAGGTGCTGGACACTTCAGGGAGATGATCAGAGGGCTTCGGGGTAGTGGGGTACTTGGGGCTAATGTGCCTATCGCTAACCTGAAGAATGAAAGCATAGGCTAGAGGGAAGTGCTTGTGTTGCATGTGGTCGGTGGAGGTGGGGAGCTGACCACGAGCAGACACAGGCAAGGCTTCCTCATGCTAATGGCAGGTCATAGTGAGGCGTCTCACAGCCCTGGGTACCTCACAATTTCATAAATTTTTCAGCCAATCTCATTAGTTGGGGGATCTCACAATTTCATGAATTCAGAATACTGGAGGTTGGCAATACTGGGAAGGAGGCAGGTTTGTGACCAGGGAAGAGGATGGGTGGGGGTGGAATGGCAGCTCCCCACACACAAGTGGATGGGAGATGATAAGAGAAATCCCTCTTCAAGCTGCCAGTGGGGTGGCCTGCATTTGTGTATGTGCATTTCAAGGTGTATTTGGAACTTTAGATAATCATTTGGGGTTAGGTGAATTCTCCCTCATGTCTCAAAAACTGTGTGGGTATTATTTTTTAAAAGCTTATGATGTTTTGAGGCCGGGCCAGCTCCATGGTTTTTGCCGCCCCAAGCAGCCAAAAAAAAAAAAAAAAAAAAAAAAAAAAAAAAAAAGCCGTGATCGCGATCTGCAGCAGCAATTCGGCAGAAGGTCCTTTGCTTCGAGCGGGAGTGAGGGACTGTCCGCTGAATTGCCGCCGAATAGCTGGACCCGCCGCCCCTCTCCGGAGTGGCCGCCCCAAGCACTTGCTTGCCAAGCTGGTGCCTGGAGCCGGCCCTGTTTTGAGGTCTATACCATGATTTTGGACACCAGGGTTGATAATACTGAAATACTTTGCTAAATTATATTATTTTTCTAGAGGTATAATATATAAGCAAATGACATTCCCACCATGTTCTTAACAAAAGTACAGGTCTAAATGTATCCCTTTCTTGGGAGTTGGCTCTATGGTTAGCTTAAACAATAATAAATCATAATATTCAGTCTATACTTTCCCTCTAAAGTTGACTGTTTCTATGGTCTTCCCTTGCAGGGCTATCTATGGTCTTAGTTCCATATGCCTCAGGGAGAAGATGTAACCCTCATGCACTCTTAGACTGAAGCCAAATGGATAAACCTCAATCAATGTGAGAGTCACTCATCTATTTTTTTAACACCTCTATAAAGGATTTAAATAAGGTCATCAGAATGACTCCACAGACAAACTCTGCATCCCCATATAGGAACCTAGAATCTGTACCCTATTACTTACTGCTGAGTTCATTTTAGTGTATTTTATGTGATGCTATAAGTTTTAATAATTAAATGTAAAACCATAATAAAGAAGGCAGTGAAGTACTGGACTACAATGCAATTACCTTTGGATCAACTATCATGAATTACTTTACCATCAAAACTAACATTTAAAGGCAACACTCTGCCATAAGAAAGATTGGCTTCATTGTGTATTTACATATCTTTCAATAACACATTTCACCCTTTCAGTAACGTTGTCCTTTTGCAAAGCAGTAGCAGTTTGAAACTAAATTATTTATTTATAACAGCTGGAATTTTCAGCAGTCTAAAGGAATGACCTTGAACAGAGGTAGTCTAAACAACAGTGAGACCCTACACAGGTAATTTTAGATGCAGAAACCCCTGCTAGTAATGCACCTCTGTAGTGAGAAAGCTGCTTTCTTCTGTGACTTTGGGTTCAGCACAATATCTATGTTGTCTTGCCTGCTCTGTGAGCTGCACCTGGGAAATCCCTCTGCTACTATTATAATCTTTTGATTTTTTTATTGGATAAACTTCAAGAAATTTTGTAAAATAGTCTGTGGCTGCCAACAAATACTGGTCATTGGATTTTCTGAGGCAGAGGACCAAGCACATTAATAACAATACTTACTATCAGCCACAGACCAAACTTTAGGTGCAAGTTTTGGGGTAGATATTCAAGATATTTCATTTTTTGACTTTTAGTGTGAGGAAAATTGATTTTATAATAGAAATTGAGTTAAAACTTTAACTATGGGGATATTCCTATTTCTCCATAATGCCTGTACTAATCCTCTAAAAACACCCAGGAACCCCAACATGGATTATGAGTGACATTGCATATAAAAGTGAATGACTTTAAAACATATCACTGACATTTGATACAAGATTGTGATAACCTCCTTAGAAAGTATATCTATGTATATACTTTCTGTGATAACCTCTACAGAGAATACATCTGATTACCTTTGTGAGATATATGGGATATGCTAATGAAACCTAACACACCTTTAAGTTCAAAAGGATCATGGAGTACAACTGGGAAGTTCAATGGAAACAAGAGAGGATTGTTTGTGAGTGGGACTCCAGTAGGGTGCCTGCGCTAGAGGGTGAGATAAAAGATCTTTGACAGGCTGAGGGCAGAATAGTGCTAGAGGAAAGAATAAGAAAGTATACTTTCTAAAAATACACGGTTACTGTACTTTACTTCAACTAGGCCTAATGTGAACCTGGCTAGATAAACACAGCAAACTGCTGATCATTTATTTTGCTTTTAATATGATTTTCTGTCTTTGTTCTTAATAAAACTTGTTTTTAAGTGGATCCCTTGAGTCTTAGATAGTTAGGGAATTTCACACAAACAGTATTGCAGAGAAAAAATCCTCTGCCTCTAAGGCAAGGGAAGGGAGAATGTGTGACACACAACCCCACTTGGAAGGCCCAGTTGGATACTTCATGTGTACTCAGGGGAATTGTGAATGGAGAGGTTGATGTTCCATAACCCCTCCCTAGAAAATGTCCATGATTCCCCAGGACCCACTGCCATTTGCAAACTGTTTTCACAATATGGGGGTAAGGGGAAATACTCAGTTCATACTCATTAGTTAGCAGCAGAGTTTTTGGAGCTTAGAATCATAGAATCGTAGGACTGGAAGGCACCTCAAGAGGTCATTTAGTCCCTGAACTCAAGGCAGGACTAAGTATTGACTAGACCATCTGTTGGGGGCTTATTCCTTCACCCTCTCACTTCCCGGTCCTTCTCGCATGAACAGAGAGCAACAATAACCGAAGTCCAAAGGTGCAAACAATTTGATGTTTATTGGGGTGAACTTCCAGCAAGCATGATTCCAGTTTCGTTCCTCAGTGTCCCCCTTCCCAGCTCTGACACCACAGAGCCATCCCTGTTCCCATTCCCTGTTCCCATTCCCCCCTTAGCAAAACATGATTCCAATTTTCCCACCCCCATTCCCTATTCCCATTCCCCCCATTACTTCCTGATTGACTACAGACTATATAGTAAAACTTGAGTTCTGCTTAGCTATACCTTAACCAATCATTTTACTGAAATTTAACTAACCAATCCTAACATACTGTAACATGGTTATTTAACCAATTATATTCCACCACCTTAATTAGTTTACACCCAGATACAGCAGACAGAAACAATTACAGAACCAGACAGAGACCATGCAAATAAACATACAAAACAATACAGAAGTGAGGATTTCATAACTACATCTATACAGACAAGCGTTTTTCAGCTGTGTCTATTGATAAGTGAGTTCTTACCAGACAGAAAACTATCAAACTAAATTTCCTTTTACATGTTCTAGGCTCTTTTTTTTCTCTGGAGGTGATAGGAATATCAGGACAGAATTGTATTCCTAACAGCCCAATAGCACCTTCTTTCCATGTGACTAGTTTGGAATGTGAGGATGTGACCATTCACTTCTCAGCTTATGGCTGCCTCTGCTGCTTAGCCAAAGGCCTTACTTAGCCTAAGAACAGAGCTTTAGACTGTCACAGTACGAGAAGGCCCTTTCCAAGACAGTGATTTTAATTCTTTCTTTTATACCTCTATAACTAGCTAAGTAATAAGAATACACCTAAATTCTTAAAGTATAGGCCTTTACAGATAGGTCTAAATATCTATATCCTAACACCATCCCTGTGAGGTGCTTGTCTAACCTGCTCTTAAAAATCAGCAATGACAGAGATTCCACAAACTCCCTGTTAACAGTTCTTAACTACCCTGACAGTTGGGAAGTTTTTCCTAATGTCCAATCTAAACTGCCCTTTCTGCAATTTAAGCCCATTGCTTCTTGTCCAATCCTCAGAGGTCAAATAGAACAATTTTCCTCCTTCTTCCTTGTAACAACCTTTTATGTACTTGACAACTGTCCCTCCTCAGTCTTCTCTTCTCCAGACTAAACAAATCCAATTTTTCAAATTTTCCCTCATAGGTCATGAGGTCATAGGTCATAGGTCTCTCATAGGTTTTCTAGACCTTTAATAATTTTGTTTGTTCTTTTCTGGACTTTCTCCAATTTGTCCATGTCTTCCCTGAAATGTGGCACCCAGAACTGGACACAATACTCCAGGGGAGGCCTAATCAGCACAGAGTAAAGCGGAAGAATTCTTGTGTCTTGCTTATAACACTCCTGCTAATACATCATAGAATCATAGAAGATTAAGGTTGGAAGAGATCTCAGGAGGTCATCTAGTCCAACCCTGTGCTCAAAGCAGGACCAACCCCAACTAAATCATCCCAGCCAGGGCTTTGTCAAGCCGGGTGTGATAAATGAAGAGCGGGGGGTAGCTCCCTTTTATGGACACCCAGTCAGCCAGTTAGCTACAAAATCCCTGTAAGTAGCTGTTCTCTACTTCCTTTACCTGTAAAGGGTTAAAAAAGCCCATAGGTAAAAGGAAGGGAGTGGGCACCTGACCAAAAGAGACAATGGGATGGTTAGAACTTTTTAAAATTGGGAAAAAACTTTCCCTCTTCCTGTCTGTTGTTCTCCGGAGAGAGGTGACACAGAGCAGTAATGCTGTAAGAAGCTTTAAACCAGGTATGAAAAATCATCAAATCATACCTAGGAATTTCTTATCTGAACCCCAGATATGTAAGTAGATCAGGGAATGTCTAGGAAGATGTGATTAGGGCTTATCTATTTCTTTTATTTCTTTATGACTTGTGGACTCCTCTGTGCTAACCCCCAAATGCTTTTGTTTTGCTTGTAACCATTAAGCTGGACTTAAAGAAAATTCTTGATGCTTATTATTATATTTGCTCATTTTTAAATCTAGCAATAGCCTAAGTACCAAATGTATTTTCTTTCTTTTTGTTTTTAATTAAATTTACCTTTTTTAAGAACATGATTGGGTTTTTGTGTCCTAAGAGGTTCTCAGCTCTTCCCTGGGGAGGGGGGGGTGAAAGGGCTTGAGGGTACCTCACAGGGAGGAATTCTGAAGTGCGCCTTCCTGGGTCCAAAAGGGTTTTTTTTTTTTTTTTTTTTTGCACGTGGCTGACAGCAGCATCTACCCATCCAAGGTCAGAGAGAAGCTGTAACCTTGGGAGTTTAATACAAGCCTGGAGTGGCCAGTATTAATTTTTAGAATCCTTGCAGGCCCCCACTTCTGCACTCAAAGTGCCAGAATGGAGTATCAGCCTTGACACTGGGCCTTAAAAATCTCTAAGGATGGAGATTCTATCACCTCCCTAGGTAACCTTTCCAGTGCTTCACCACCCTCCTAGTGAAAAAGTTTTTCCTAATATCCAACCTAGACCTCCCTCACCTCAACTTGAGACCATTGCTCCTTGTTCTGTCATCTGCCACCACTGAGAACAGCCTAGCTCCATCCTCTTTGGAACCCCACTTCAGGAAGTTGAAGGCTGCTATCAAATCCCGCCTCATTCTTCTTTTTTGTAGACTAAATAAGCCCAGTTCCCCCAGCCTCTCCTCATAAGTCATGTGCCCCAGATCCCTAGTCATTTTCGTTGCCCTCTGCTGGACTCTCTCCAATTTGTCCACATTCTTTCTGTAGTGGGGGCCCAAAACTGGATGCAGTATTCCAGATGTGGCCTCACATAGAGGGGAATAGAGGGGAATAATCACTTCCCTCGATCTGCTTGCAATGCTCCTACTAATGTAGCCCAATATGCCGTTAGCCTTCTTGGCAACAAGGGCTGACTCATATCCAGCTTCTGCTCCACTGTAATCCCCAGTTCCTTTTCTGCAGAACTGCTGCTTAGCCACTTGGTCCCCAGCCTGTAGCAGTGCATGGGATTCTTCCGTTCTAAGTGCAGGACTCTGCACTTGTCCTTGTTGAACCTCATCATAGAAGGCAATCAGGTTGGTCAGGCATGACTTTCCCTTGGTGAATCCATGTTGACTGTTCCTCATCACCTTCCTCTCCTCCAAGTGCTCTAAAATGAATTCCTTGAAGACCTGCTCCATGATTTTTCCAGGGACTGAGGTGAGTCTATAGTTCCCTGGATTCTCCTTCTTCCCTTTTTTAAAAGATGGGCACTATATTTGCCTTTTCCCATCATAGAATAATGTTTGGCTTTTTGCTACAGTGTTACAAACTTGACTCATATTTAATTTGTGATCCTCTATGACCCCCAAATCCCTCTCTGCAGTACTCCTTCCTAGACAGCAGTGGTGTTACTAGCCTGGGACATTTGAGTGGGCCCTGATTTCAGGTGGGTGAGCAATGATAGAGGGCGGGGGCAGGAGGGATTGGGGGGCCCACCTCCATCCTAGCATTTCAGGCCATCCAGCCTTGTGATGTGTGATGGTCACTCTGGCCAGGCCCCTGCCAGAAACCCATGCACGCACCCAGCTCCAGGAGGAGACGCTGCTCAATAGCGTGCACAGATCACGCTCCCAGAGGTGGCAGGCCTATGTTTTTTGAAGATCAGTACCACCTGGTCGGCTGGCCGGCATCTTCCTGCTGTGGCGTGCTCATCAGGCGCTCCACTGCTGTGCCACTACTGTCCCTCCCTCTCTGGTTGGGCCCAGGGGTGTGTGCACCCAGCATGCAGCGTTCTACAGGTTTGGGCGAGGCTAGCACTGGGGCCAGAGCAGAGCCTGAGCTGGGGGTGGGGGACTGGATGGAGGTAGGTGAGTTGCAGCCCACCCAAGCCCACGTATAGCTACGCCCCTGGTAAGCAGTCATTTCCCATTTTGTATGTGTGCAACTGATTGTTCTTTCCAAAGTGGAGTATTTTGCATTTGTCCTTATTGAATTTCATCCTGTTTCATCCTGTTTACTTCAGACCGTTTTGCCACTTTTGTCACGATCATCTGAAAAGCACCTTCTAGCTTGGTATCATCTGCAAACTTTATGAGTGTACTCTGTATGCCATTATCTAAATCATTGACGAAGATATTGAACAGGACCAGACCCAGAATTGATCCCACTTGTTATGGCCTTCCAGCTTGACTGTGAACCACTGGTAAGTACTCTCTGGAAATGGTTTTCCAACCAGTTATGCACTACCTTATAGTAGCTCCATCTAGGTTGCATTTCCATAGTTTGTTTATGAGACGGTCATGCCAGACAGTAGCAAAAGCCTTACTAAAGTCAAGATTTACCACATCTAACTCTTCTCCCCTATCCACAAGGCTTGTTACCCTGTCAAAGAAAACTGTTACGTTAGTTTGACCAGATTTGTTCTTGTTCTTAACTGATGCAGCAAGCCCAGAGGTGCTAGGGCTATGAACTCCCAAGCCTAGAGGTGCCAGAGGTCGGCCCTGGCAAGCCCCAGCACTAATTAAGCACTGGAAAATTTGTCTGTCCTTCTGGGCACACAGAGGAAATGTATGAAGGCACAGGAGGACTATCAGCACTCAAGTGAATTAGCCTGTGCCCTCACTGCATAATGGGCAGTTACCAGCCTGAGTGAAAGTGAAACCCATGCTTTAACCCAGGCTGTAACTAGAAAGTCTGGACTGAGAGCAGCACTATACTCAATTGAGGGAGTTTTGTGTGTGGATAAAAGCAGTATTCCAGGTGTGGCCTCACCAGTGCTGAATAGAGGGGAATAAAAGCCTGAGCTAATTGCATAAAAGCCTGAACTAACTGTAGTGAGTGGCTAGCAAAAATGTAAATCTCTCATACAATATGCTACCATCCTGGAGGGTTGAAGGGTAGAAAATGTTATGCCTACATGTTAAAAAGGTGTGATAAAGCTTGTACATGATCAATTGATTGAAATGATAATTAAAAATGGAATAATAAAACAATTGAAAGATCATGATCTGAAGGGTCTAACCAGTATCACTCTGCAATAAAAAATAGAGCCTCACGAATCGCTTAGAAAATTTTGAACTTTTCAATAAAGAAGAAACCGATGACAATTTATTTTGACTTTCAAAGGGCCTTTGACAATATCCCTCACAAGATGTTATTAAAGAAACTAAGTAGTCATGAAATTAGATGCAAAGTGATGTCATGGATCAAAAATTGTCTAAGAGACAGAAAACAGAAAGAAGGAATAAATAATCAAATTTCATCATGGGAGAACATTAACAGGGTGTCACAAGATTCCACTTTAGCATGAGTATTGTTTAATATATTTACTAATAATCTGAAAAAGGGGCGAGCAGTCAGGTGACAAAATTGGCATACAGTACACAATTATTTAGTTTTGTCAAGTCCAGACAAGACTGTGTGGAATTTCAGAAGGAACTCGTAAAGCTAGTGAATTGGTAGCATGAGGGCAGATAAATTGAGTGTTGACAAATCCAAGCTATTATCCCTCGCAGGGAAACATTTGAACTATTCATACACCTTCTAGGGTTCTAAATTAACTACCAACTTAGGGAAAGGATTTGGGAATCTCCGTGGACTCTTCAGCTCGACATGTGACACAAATGAAATGGGGAATAATATGGAAAATATTATATACCTCATTGGTTGGTCATACTGTGAGATGAGTTGTTCAGTACTGTCACCTCATCTTCAGATCCTTTTGGGAAAGGATATTGAAGAATTAGAGGGGACTCAGAGATGAGTGCTAAGAATGATTAGGGGTACGAATAAACCCTCATGTGGGAAGAAACTGAAAAGATTTAGATTGTTTACTTTAAAGAGAAGATGAATATGAAAATAATGAGTGGCACAGAGAAGGTAGACCAGGAACTTTTATTCACCTTGCCTTATACTACAAGATCAAGTGGACAGTCAATGAAATTGAAAAGTGGCAAATTCATAAGAACATAAGAATGGCCATACTGGGTCAGACCAAAGGTCCATCTAGCCCAGTATTCTGTCTACTGACAGTGGCCAATGCCAGGTGCCCCAGAGGGAGTGAACCTAACAAGTAATGATCAAGTGATCTCTCTCCTGCCATCTCCATCCTCTGACAAACAGAGGCTAGGGACACCATTCCTTACCCATCCTGGCTAATAGCCATTAATGGATTTAACCTCCATGAATTTATCCAGTTCTCTTTTAAATGCTGTTATAGTCCTAGCCTTCACAACATCCTCAGGCAAGGAGTTCCACAAGTTGATTGTACATTGTGTGAAGAAGAAATTCCTTTTATTTGTTTTAAACTTGCTGCCCATTAATTTCATTTGGTGGCCCCTAGATCTTGTATTATGGGAACAAGTAAATAACTTTTCCTTATTTACTTTTTCCACATCACTCATGATTTTATATACCTCTATCATATCCCCCCTTAGTCTCCTCTTTTCCAAGCTGAAAAGTCCTGGCCTCTTTACTCTCTCCTCATATGGGACCCGTTCCAAACCCCTAATCATTTTAGTTGCCCTTCTCTGAACCTTTTCTAATGCCAGTATATCTTTTTTGAGATGAGGAGACCACATCTGTACACATTATTCAAGATATGGGCATACCATGGATTTATATAAGGGCAATAAGATACTCTCCATCTTATTCTCTATCCTCTTTTTAATGATTCCTAACATTGTGTTTGCTTTTTTGACCGCCGCTGCACACTGTGTGGACGTCTTCAAAGAACTATCCATGATGACTCCAAGATCTTTTTCCTGATTTGTTGTAGCAAAATTAGCCCCCTCATATTGTATGTATAGTTGGGGTTATTTTTTCCAATGTGCATTACTTTACATTTATCCACATTAAATTTCATTTGCCATTTTGTTGCCCAATCACTTAGTTTTGTGAGATCTTTTTGAAGTTCTTCACAGTCTTCTTTGGTCTTGACTATCTTGAGCAGTTTAATATCATCTGCAAACTTTGCCACCTCACTTTTTATCCCTTTCTCCAGATCATTTATGAATAAGTTGAATAGGATTGGTCCTAGGACTGACCCTTTGGGAACACCTCTAGTTACCCCTCTCCATTCTGAGAATTTACCATTTATTCCTACCCTTTGTTCCCTGTCTTTTAACCAGTTCTCAATCCATGAAAGGACCTTCCCTTTTATCCCATGACAACTTAATTTACGTAAGAGCCTTTGGTGAGGGACCTTGTCAAAGGCTTTCTGGAAATCTAAGTACACTATGTCCACTGGATTCCCCTTGTCCACATGTTTGTTGACCCCTTCAAAGAACTCTAATAGATTAGTAAGACACAGTTTCCCTTTACAGAAACCGTGTTGACTTTTGCCCAGCAATTTATGTTCTTCTATGTGTCTGACAATTTTATTCTTTACTATTGTTTCAGTTAATTTGCCCGGTACTGACGTTAGACTTACTGGTCTGTAATTGCTGGGATCACCTCTAGATCTCTTTTTAAATATTGGCGTTACATTAGCTAACTTTCAGTCATTGGGTACAGAAGCTGATTTAAAGGACAGGTTACAAACCATAGTTAATAGTTCCGCAACTTCACATTTGAGTTCTTTCAGAACTCTTGGGTGAATGCCATCTGGTCCCAGTGACTTGTTACTGTTATGTTTATCAATTAATTCCAAAATCTCCTCTAGTGACATTTCAATCTGTGACAATTTCTCAGATTTGTCTCCTATAAAGGACGGCTCAGGTTTTGGAATCTCCCTAACATTCTCAGCCGTGAAGACTGAAGCAAAGAATCCATTTAGTTTCTCCGCAATGACTTTATCATCTTTATTCAAAATTGATATAAAGAAATGTCCATTCAGGCCACTCCGACAATGCCAGAAATGTTCAGGAACAAAGCAGGGGGAAATTGCTCGGAGAGGAATGTGGTTAGATGTTCGGCTGCATGTGTGTGTTCTCCCAATGTGCTGCCCCAGCTTTGCACAGACAGCTGGCACAGCAGACCTCGAGCGAACCGCCTAATGACCACAAGATCCATTAAGGTACAAAGGCACCAGGCCAGATTTATTGTTGACAAAGCACGGTAATAGCACTTGGTAGACTCTATGAGGATACTAATACATGTATGCCTGTGATAGTAGACGCAGCTCAGTGAATGGCAGGACTTTCCATTCCCTCCCTCGGCAGGGCAAAGATACTCCCTCTCAGATACACCTTTATAGCCTGATAGAAACAAGTTAGTACTGCTCCTCTGACATAGTTAGTCACTGCTTCCCGACGTTGCTAGTTATCACCTTCTACATGTTGGTTCAATCAAAACATCTCTATTATGTACTGTCATCCTGACCTTATATTTTAGAAGGGTTCAGTGTGTTCCTGTTATTCTTGGCTAATGTTTTTGTACCATCCTTGATATCAGGATGTTCTGGTACCACTTGATATTGGGATGTGTTTGCATGAGTATTCTGTGACTAGGACTTCTGAGGAATGTGTATGTCTGCAATATCAGCCCTGTTCTTGCCAGATTCTGTGAGCAGGTCCTGCCTCATTCCAGGCTTCTGATACAAGGGCTTATGTCTCAGGCTCTCTTCCTACTACAAGGAGCTAGGGACATTAGTCTGCCCCTATGGGCACATTTCCATCCATGCAACCCCCTTTTCTATTGTCCCCCATCCTCCAGTAATGACCCTTTTCCCTCAGAAACCTTCACCTTTCTCAGTACTTCTCCTGATGATCTGACTTGCCTCCTCTGGTTCATCAGAATTCTCATACTATAGGCAAGGTTACTGAGGTTCCCCAGGCTTCTCCTTCTGGCAATCTGCCTCAGGTTTACTGGCAGGGAGACACACCTGACGAGGCTGAGGAGAGGCATTACATAGGGCATTGTATTCGAAGGTGTGGATGTTGTGATGAATGGTGAACATGAGATCAGTAAATTCAAAAAATCCACCTGGTAGAGATATGAAATATCCCTGCAAAGTAATTAACAACAATACAGCATCACAGGATGGACTGTTTCCCCAAAACTCTGACACCAACAGAGTTAAAGAAGTTGGACAAAGATATGTGCAGCTAGAAATGTGCAAAATCCCTGGTAAGTATCCTGTAAGGGAAGAATTTAAATAAACCAGACAAGTTACAGACAAGGATTTGGCTGTATTCCTCAAGGCTGAGACCATTAATGAACATGATACAACCAGTTAATTTGTGTGAGTATATGACAGAGAAAATATTTTTAAAACTGACCTTAGGCTATAATGTTTTTATTTATAGCCTAATTATTTTAGCAGCGATATCTCAATTAAGGCTTGCTTCAAGTGGTCGAGGGGAAAAATAAAAGGTTTTAAATGTTCTAAATAGTCTCTAATCCTGCTATTTTAGCTTGTGTCTACTCATAAATTGCTCCCCCCCTTTGCCTGGAACAGAGGTTCCCAAACTTATTTGGCCTACCGCCCCCTTTTCAGAAAAAAAATTACTCAGCGCCCTCCTGGAAATCTACCTTCTTTAAGCGAACAAACAGAAAGATGTAGTGACAAATTTGTGTTTCTTTTATGTATCTATATTTCTACCTATGTCCTACAATATAGTAAAGAAAGATTTTGTTGTATATAAGACACCTTGAAGCTTGAAATTATAAAATTATTTATTAAAATCAACCATAGTAACATTCGCATTACACACAGAAAATTAAGATAACGAAGGATAATATTAAAATAAAAATTACGAATAACATTAAAAATAATCCTAATGAGAAGGATGAACCTGGTGCGCTGCTATCAATTTATTAATGTTCGGCTCTATTTTTGTCAGCAGCATTCTTAAATCACCGCAATTAGCTATTTGCAGTCGGTTTCTTTTTTTAGTTAACAGATTTGTGACCACACTGAACCCACGTTCCACTAAATATGATGAAGGAAATGCAATTAAAAACTTTTGTACTATGGCCCATAATCCAGGATAAAGTGTAGGTATCTGCTTTTGCAGCCAGAACTGTCGGTAGTCGTCTTTGAATTTAAATTTCAATTCCTCATTTGTTGTTACTTCTATCAGTTCTTCTTGTAATTTTGGAGATTCTTCTGTGTTTCTACTTGAAAAAGGGTCCAAAACCCAATCGGGTATGTTCATTTTAAGAATATCTTCAAATCGTTGATTGAAGTCAGAATGGAGACCCTCCAAGTGCTGACAATAGGTAAGCAAGTCTTCATCATGTTTTTCTACTGTTGATAAATTTGGAAACTGGCTGAATTCTCCTTGTCCTAAATTTTGTTTGTACAGAAGAAGTTTTGCCACAAACGCGGAAATAACAGTTTTTGTTCTGATTAAATTCAGCTCATCGCCTTGGAGCTGTGAATTTGTTTCATTAAATTTATTAAACAAGTCTGTCAAATAAGCTATGTCATTTTTGGAATCAATCAAGTTGGCTCGTAAAGCATCATCTTTGTTTTCTAGGAACTCTAGCACTGAGTCAAAGAGTTTATAAAACCGATCCAAACAGGCACCTTTTGATAGCCAACGAACTTCTGTATGAAGCAGCAAGCGATTGAATTCTTCATCGTTTTCAATACAAAGTTGTCCAAACAATCTGTCATTCAATGAATTGCTTCTGATTTTGTTGATTGCTTTAATGACATAATGTAATGACCTATGTAGGCATTCACTCAGATTTTTGGCAACTAAATGTTGACAATGAATGACACAGTGTACAGCGAATACTGTACCGACACAATCCTGCTACGATTTTATTATTAGTAAGCACTAGAGACACAGAAACGTATGGTAGATATGTAAGAAAATGTATAAAAATACTTATGTTTAAATTGCTGTTTTATTGAAGCAACAACAATACAATTTGCTTTTTATGTGATCCGTAATCCGTAAAGATCGAAGGTATCGAATATGAATAAAAATTTTTAAATACTTATTGCACTATTGTTAACTGCTTTTTACACAATTCAGAAACAATCTAAATTAGATTTCATACATGTCACCTATTTATAGTATCGTATTGTAAACAAGTCATTACACGCACATATTCCTGCCGATGCATGCTGGACTTCCCGACAATGCGCGACACGCTCGCCTGCCAACACTTGCTTGTTAAGAGCTGTTGGGGGACTTGACACCTGATCGGTTATAATTTGTGAATTTATCTGGAAAATAAAGTAATCACTACAACTTTAACTCAATGTTACACAATAGATGAAACATGTATGAACTTTTTTTCAAAATTTTCTTATATTCTCTTCTTTCTTTATGCTTCCACTGCCCCCTTATTTTTATTCAACGCCCCCCAATTGCACCTGAGGCTACTACTGCCCCCCTGGATCGTTCCAGCGCCCCCCAGGGGGTGGTATCGCCCACTTTGGGAACCTCTGGCCTGGAAGAAACAAAGGTTGAGTGGCCAGTCATACATTTATAGTAACAAGCAAATAGAGTTATTAGTAGACAAATAATTTCAAATATTGAATAAATCTGTAAAAGTCAAAATTTGTTCATGAAACAATTTATGAGTAGAATTGCAAAGTTCATTGAATGTTTTGTTCAATATACACAGCTCTCCTACAGAAGAGATTAAAAAGGAAATATGAATGGATGAATTTAAATGTTCTTCAATTGGTCTTAATTGTTCACAGCAATTTACTGATGAATGAATTTGTATTCTCTGTCTACAATGTGTGTGCATCTTTCATCTCTTTTATTATATATATGGATCATTGGCGGTTAATATAACTCTTAGGGATTTTAGGCATATGAAATGGAGAATAAACCTGCAATGAAACTTTATTGATGAACACAGTCAGGTTAGTACATATGTATGTGACATTGACTTTATGGGGAAAATATCTTAATAGCTAAAAAACACATATTCAGTGTTTAATAGAATAAAATCTTATAAATGAGACATTCAGAGAAGTCAGCATTCTAAGAGCAAGAGACTCTGGAGAATGCAACATAAAGGATACAGCACAGTGGCAAATGAGAACTATGGCAAAATAGACAAAAGAAGCAGAGGTTGGTCAATGACAGTTCAATTGTCAAAAAGGTTCTGAATACTTTGAAATGATGATGATGAAGCTATATATAAGAGTACAGGATCAAGACAACAAGCAGAACAATGCAGCCTCAGATCAGAGAGAGAAAATTGAACATGAACAAGAAAGACTACTTAGAGATTCTTAAAAAGTTACAACAGTGTGCAGGTCTGGTTCTGAATCTTTTATGGTTTATGGTCAAACTGATAAAAACCTGAATTTATGTCCCATAGGAAATTCTGAGATTTTGATAATTGTTTTCCCTAAACTGTGATGAATAGTCAAACTATCAAAACGCTTTGTAAAAATGAATTAATAACGCAGAAAAGGCAAGAATGTTCAATAAATGTTTTTGTTCCGTGTTTCGAAAAAAAAACAGATGATGTAGTCAGGGTTAATGATGACACTCTTTCTATTCCAACAGTCACTCATGAGGATGCTAAACAGCAGCTACTAAAGTTAGCAGGTCCAGATAACTTGCATCCAAGGGTTTTAAAATTGCTGGCTGAGGAGCTTGCTGCACCATTAATGTTGGTTTTAAATAAGTCTTGGAAAATTAGGGAAGTTCCAGAAGTCTGGAAGAAAGCTCATGTTGTACCAATATTTTAAAGGGTAAATGAGATGACCTGGATAATATAGCCTGTCAGTCTAACATTGATCCTGGGCAAGATAATGGAGTGGCTGATACAGGACTTGATTAATAAAGAATTAAGGAAGGGTAATATAATGACAATTAACCTGGGTTTATGGAAAATAGAGTCTATCAAAATATTTTGATATATTTTTAGATGATTGATTTGATTGATAATGTTAATAGTGGTAATGTAATATACCTAGACTTCCATAAGGCATATGACTTGGTATCACACAATATTTTGATTAAAAAACTAGAATGACACAAACATGACACACATTAAAGGGATTAAAAACTGGCTAATTGATAGGTCTCTAAATGTAACTGTAAATGGGAAATCATAATCAAGGGGGTATTTTAGTGGGGACCTGAGGGGACCTGTTGTTAGCCCTGTGCTATTTAACATTTTTATTAATGACTTGGAAGATAATATAAAATTATTACTGACAAAGTTTGCAGAAGACACAAAGATTGGGAAAGTAGTAAATATTGAAGAGGACAGGTCACTCTTACAAAGTAATCTGGATTACTTCATAAACTGAGCACATATTAAAATGGCTAAATGTAAATGTATACACTTAGGAACAAAGAATGTAGAGCTTACTTACAAGATTGGGGAGACATTGTGGCTACACACATCCCAGCCATGGTTTTCACAGGTCAATTTATGTGAAGCTGTGGTTTTCTTTGCTGTCCTCTGGCATAGATGGTAGGGATATAGATGTGGCCCTTGATCCTACGTGGTGTGTTGGCAAGTATAGGGTGCTGCCGCGATGGAGTTTTCTATTGATTGCAAAGGGTGGAGCATCTGAGATTTTAGACCTGTAGGCCAAACAGGGTCACTATCATTTGTGTTTGCTGCCTGAGAAGATCCGTTATCAAAGAATCATAGAATATCAGGGTTGGAAGGAACCTCAGGAGGTCATCTAGTCCAAACCCCTGCTCAAAGAAGGACCAATTCCCAATTAAATCATACCAGCCAGGGATTTCTCAAGCCTGACCTTAAAAACCTCTAAGGAAGGAGATTCCACCACCTCCCTAGGTAACCCAGTCCAGTGCTTCACCACCCTTTTAGTGAAAAAGTTTTTCCTAATATCCAACCTAGACCTCCCCCACTGCAACTTGAGACCATTACTCCTTATTCTGTCATCTGCTACCACTGAGAACAGTCTAAATCCATCCTCTTTGGAACCCCCTTTCAGGCAGTTGAAAGCAGCTATCAAATCCCTCCTCATTCTTCTCTTCTGCTGACTAAATAATCCTAGTTCCCTCAGCCTCTCCTCATAAGTCATGTGCTCCAGACCCCTAATCATTTTTGTTGCCCTCTGCTGGACTCTTTCCAATTTTTCCAAATCCTTCTTGTAGTGTGGGGCCCCAAACTGGACACGGTACTCCAGATGAGGCCTCACCAATGCTGAATAGAGGGGAATGATAATGTCCATCTATCTGCTGGCAATGTTCCTACTTATACAGCCCAAAACGCCGTTAGCCTTCTTGGCAAAAAGAGCACACTGTTAACTCATATCCAGCTTCTCGTCCACTGTCTAGGTCCTTTTCTGCAGAACTGCTGCCTAGCCACTCAGTCCCTAGTCTGTAGCAGTGCATGGGATTCTTCCGTCCTAAGTGCATAACTCTGCACTTGTCCTTGTTGAACCTCATCAGATTTCTTTTAGCCCAATCCTCTAATTTGTCTAGGTCCCTCTGTATCCTGTCCCTATCTTCCAGCGTATCTACCACTCCTCCCAGTTTAGTGTTATCTGCAAACTTGCCGAGGGTGCAATCCACGCCATACTCCAGGTCATTAATGAAGATATTGAACAAAATTATGTCCTCGTGCATCTCACACTCCTTTTCCTGGGCCTTTCTCCTGTCCCCTTTTTCCTTCTTCATGCTGTCTTCCATGTCAGCTCTCCAGGCCCTTTGTTTGTGGTCCAGTGCAGCACTGGCTTGTAGGATCTCACTGACCATTCCCTCTCTAGTCCTCTTTCTCCACCTCAGAGAATCAGGCATTCTGCAGGTGTGGAGGGAGTAACCCTCAAGTCTGCCATACCAGAGGTTGCTGATAAAAACAGAAAGATGTACTACTACATATTACTGATAGTGTGTGTATGACTACACACAGTCATAACAGAAAAGGAAAGATAAATTTCAAAACTCCCTTCCTTGATTGTCATAAAAACTTTTAATAAGACATACTTATTTACACTTCAGTTTTGGAGCACCTATGCACAGCACCACTCTCCAGCCCCAGTCATGGTGAATATGGCCTGCCAAGGGTGGGAGGTGGGGGGAAGGAATTTTGGTTGCATGAAACAATAAAATTTCAGACTCTGTTCCGTGGGTAAAGATATAGGGGAACAGCCCTACATATTGGTGCTATTTTCCACAGGCATTGGGGGTTTCATTTGTAAAGGTAAAAAAGGCACAGAGAGCTCAGACGCTACCTTTGTCCCAAAGTCACCCAGCCCTGCATGCCACTAGCCTATTTACTGTGATGGTGCCAGCCAAACTCACCATGGAGCAGTGTGGGAAAGTGTTTTGCCACAGTGGAAGAAACAGAGCAGATATCCCTAGAAAACTTTGGGAGAGGATTGGAAAGAATCTCCATGAAAGTTTCATCAAAATCTTTCTTGACAATAAAAGAGACATCCCTATGTACATAAATAAAGTAATCCTGACCACATGTAGCAGGGTGGTCACCCCGCTCTGGCCCTGAAGGGGTTAAAGCAGCCCTGGAGAGGGCTGCAGCTGGGAAAAGGTAGGCTGATGGGGAAAACAGCCACAGCTGTGGCCAGCTTAATCAGGGCCCAGCTGGCCCTTATAAGAGGGCTGTGAGCCAGAAGTTAGGACCCACACTCTCTCTCTAGCATCTAGAGAGAGAAGGACCTGGCTGCCTAGGAGTTGAGAAGGGTACCTGAGGTGAAGCAGTGCTGGGGAGCTCCAGACAGGAAAAACCCCAGGCTGCAGGCCTTGTTAAAAGGGCCAAATAGGTACTGGGCTGCAGAGGAGCAGCCTAGAGATAGGCAAAGGCAGCAGTTCCTAACCCCCTTGCTGATGGTGAGTGGTTTACAGACTGCAGTTGGCCCCAGGGAGTGGGGGCTGTATGATGACTGACAGTAACAACTGAGGCAAGGTGGGTTAGAGGGTTGGGGGCCCCTCTGGGAGGGGAGACCCAGAGCAAGGGGGTAATGTGGTGGGCAGAACCCCTGGGCAAAGGGCACTGGGGTCCGGGAGGAACACGGGGGATCAGCGGCAAGCGAGACACCGGCCTGAAAAGGGTGATCTGGGCTGGAAGAGCTAATTCCCAGGATGACCAGCAGAAGGCACCGTGCCAGTGAGTCATTGCCCTGCCACACTATGGCTGATCCTTGGCTGTGCAGGCACAACTTCTTCTCCCCACAGGCTCTGGAAAGCTAATACCTCCTGTCTACTCCATGCAAGAGCATATCTAATGCGGGGAGCTGGCATGGTTGGGTGAGCTGCTTGGAGAACTCCCCAAGATGGGCAATCAGGAAAAGGCCTTTCAGAAATACCTAGCCCCAGACAGTGGAGTTTACAATTGTGACCAGAGTGGTCATTGTTGCAGGGCATGGGACATTGTGGGATAGCTGCTAGAGGATTGTTAGGGTTGACACAGGATGTTCAGTGTCTATACTTGCAATGTGTTGTCCTCAGTAGCTTGACCATGACTTCACACCATTCAGGGAGGTTGTTTTACTGTATTGCCATAATGAGGAGCTTTCACCAGGAAGGAATTTTCCCCTGGGTCAGATTGGCAGAGACCCTGGAGTTTTTTAGCCTTCCTCTGCAGCATGGGGCACAGGTCACTTGTAGGTTTACACTAGTGAAAAAAGTGAATTTTCTGTAACTTAAAGTCTTTAAATCATGATTTAAGGACTTCAGTAACTCAGCCAGAGGTTATGAGTCTATTACAGGAGTGGATGGATGAGGTTCTGTGGCCTGTATTGTGCAGGAGGTCAGACTAGATGATCATGATGGTCCCTTCTGGCCTTAAAGTGTATGACTCCAAGAACATAGTTTGGTTGATACTTTAGTATCGAGATTAAGTGCTGATTAGAGGTTTTAATTTTTAAAAATAATTTGAATCCTTACATTATATCCCCTGCTTAAAAATGTTTCACTATAGAGAAAATAATATTTTGTTAATATTAAAAATGGTATATCCTGTTTCTGAACCTTTATCATCTGGGCTAAATTCAGTCTCACTAATGTAAATTCACAATGAAGTCAGTGGAACATAGGATATGTCACTACTTCTGAGTCCCACACTACTATACATACTACTGTAGGCAGTGTCACAGACTCTACATATAAGGGAGAGATGGTATTCCGCAGCCATATAGCAGCTTCAGGTCTACTACTAATGTAAGACATTTCTATTTCTGATCTATACTGTAATTACTTAACACACCTTAGCTACATGCAGATAGTCCAGAGGGGATTCACAGGGAGACCGTAGGTGCTGAAAATCTCAGCATTTCAGTGCCTAACTTTTAGATGTCCTGTCACCTAGTGGAATTGGAGCATCCAGGCTCCCTGTACTATTCATGGGGAGAGTTAGGCATCCAAGAATGGAATTTGCAAAAGCCAGCAAGCTTAGCAGGGAGCCACCTAAGCTAGCCAATAGGAAATGACAAGGAGTGCGGCCTAAGCCCCATCCCTCAAAGAGAGCTAAGTGCCTAACTGTGGGCTGGAGGGGGGGTACCACCCTCTCTATGGCATTCACAATTGTGAATCCTCTCCTTGAGCTGGGTGCCTAAGCCAGGTCAGCTCTTTTTTTCATGGGGGAAACGAGGACAGAGAGTAAGAGTGAGTGTTTGGGCATATCTACATTACAAACTTATGTCGATTTCAGTTAAGTCATCATTCAGCCACCACAGTAATTAAGTCAGTAATGCATGTCCACACCACACTCCTTTTTTCGGCTGAGTGTGTTCTCACTAGCAGTGCTTGCATCAGTTCACCACAGGTAGCTAACCCACAGTACAACTTGCTGTAGGGGGGTTTGGGAAGGGCTTGCAATGCCTCCTGGGACCAAAACATTTTCATGGGGGGAGAGGGAAACTGGGAACATGGTATCAACATCCATGACACAGTTTTCTGCCCCCCTCCCCTGATCTCAACTACACCTTATCCTGCAGTATTTCCAGAGCAGCAAAAGGAGCCACCGCATGGAACATGGCAATGTCCATCAAGCAGCCCAATGATTCAGGATTGCTGCTGGCAGTTGTGCAGCAGCTGAACACAGAGGAGCGGCTGGTTCTGGTCCCAAGAAACAAGCAGTGATTGCTGGGATTGCATCATTATGCAGTTATGGGATGATGATCAGTGATTGCGGAACTTTTGTATGTGAAAGGCCACTTTCCAGGAACTGTGTGCCGAGGTCTCCCCAGCTTTGCAGTGCTGCGACATTAAAATGAGACCTGCTCTGGAAAAGCGAGTGGCGATCATTGTGTGGAAGCTTGCAACACCAGACTGACCAGTGTCTTTGGGGAATCAATTTGGAGTTGGTAAATCCACCATGGGAGCTGTTGTGATCCAAGTGTGCAGGACTATTAATCAACTTCTACTAAGAAGGGTAGTGACTCTTGGCAATGTGCAGGACATACTGGATGGTTTTGCTGCGATGGGGTTCCCCCTAACTGGGGTGGGACAATAGATGACAGGCATATCCCTATCTTGGCACCAGACCATCTTGCCAAAGAGTACATAAACCATAAGAGATACTTTTCAATCATGTTGCAAGTGCTGGTGGATCACCTTGGGTGTTTTACCAAAATCAGTGTTGGATGGTCTGGAAAGGTGCATGATGCCCTCTTCTTTAAGAACACAGGTCTATTCATAAAGCTGCAAGCAGGGTCTTTCTTTACTCAGTGCAAAATAACCATTGGTAATGTTGAAATGCCCATAGTGATCCTGGGAGACCCAGCCTACTTCTTGCTCCCATGGCTCATGAAGCTGTGCACTGGACACCTGGACAGCAGCAAGGAACGGTTTAAGAATAGGCTTAGTAGTGGTTGAATGTGTCTTTGGATGTTTAAAGGGTTGCTGGCACAGTTTGCTTACTAAGTTAGACCTCAGTGAAAACAATATCCCAATTGTTATTGCTGCCTGCTGTGTGCTTCATAATATCTGTGAGGCAGAGGAAGAGAATTTTCTGCAGGTGTGGGGCATGGAGGCAGATAGGCTGTCCGCTGATTTTGAGCAGCCAGATACTAGGGCAATAAGAAGAGCTCAGTGTGTAGCACTGTGTCTCAGGGAGGCTTTGAAAACCCAATTTAGTAATGATTTACAGTAATGTGAGCTGATTACTTGAGTTGTGACTTCCCATACTGTGAACCTTGCTGTGCCTGCTAGGTTTCTCTCTCCAGCTAATCCCCTCCATTTCACCAGTTTCCCTGTACCCCCCTTCCCTCATGGTGTGAAGTAATAAATATTATTTCATTCTCAGGACCTTGATTTACTGCACAAACATATTGGAAGTGTAGGCTCAGGAAAGGAATGTAACCTTGGACAGTCAGTAGAATACAATTGTGAGGAGAAAAACACAGTGATCTTGTCTTTTAAATATAGTGGCCCTGCCTGTCAAAGATCATCATATGTGCTTTTTACTGCTAGTACCCTCCACTGGCGTTGAATGGAAGGGATACAGCATTTTCCCCCTCAGCTCCTGGAATATTTCGGAGAGGGAAAGGAGGAAAATGGTGACACAGGAATGCCATTCTGCAGCGGTTGCAGAGGGAATCTAGCCTCAAGGTGTTTCGCCAGAAGGTCTACCAGATGCCTCAACCTGCCTGTTTGCTCCTTCACAATCCCCAGGATCTCTTGCTGCATGCCACACTCATGTTCCTGGGCTTCTCTCCTGCTAGCAATGTCCATGACCAGTTTTTCATACACAGAAATTATCCGTGGTCTCTGCTCAGTATCAGCTGTCTCTGCTCCACACCAAACAGAAGGGGATTTGAATCCAGGTTTCCCACATTCTAGATGAGAGCTTTAACCACAGAGGTAAGCATCTTTCCAGGGGGCTTAAGTGTGCCCTTCAGACCTTGAAGGCAAGATAAGCAGAGGAATGCCTAGTTTGCAAATGCCACCGGGGCTTAGATGTGAGTTTGGCACTGAGCTACTGTGCAATGTCAATATTAGGACATTACCAGTGCAGTGTCATAAGTGAAATCCCTTCAAGCTACATGGAAACTTTCTAAAGACACCATAATAGAGGCTCAATTTAAATGTATGCCCCAGATTAAAACTCATAGTAAGAGTATGAAAAAAGGGCTACCATGGCTAAACAACAAAGTAAAAGAAGCAGACAAAAAAGCATCCTGTAAAAAAAAAAAAGGAAGTTAAATCCTAGTGAAGCAAATAGAAAGGAGCATAAACTCTGGCCAATAAAGTGTAAAAATATAATTAGGAAGGCCAAAAAAGAATTTGAAGAACAGCTAGCCAAAGACTCAAAAACTAACAGCAATTTTTTTTTTTTTGAGTACATCAGAAGCAGGAAGCCTGCTAAACAACTAGTGGGGCCACTGAATGACTGAGATACTAAAGGAACACTCAAGGAAGAGAATACCATTGTGGAGAAACTAAATGATTTTTTTGCATCAGTCTTCATGGCTGAGGATGTGAGGGAGATTCCCAAACCTGAGCCATTCTTTTCAGGTGACAAATCTGAGGAACTGTCCCAGATTGAGATGTCATTAAAGGAGATTTTGGAACAAATTGATAAACTTAAGAGTAATAAGTCACCAGGACCAGATGGTATTCACTCAAGAGTTTTGATGGAACTCAAATGTGAAATTGAAGAACTATTAACTGTACACTGTAACCTATCATTTAAATCAGCTTCTGTATCAAATGACTGGAGAATAGCTAATGTGATGCCAATTTTTAAAATGGACTCCAGAGGTGATCCCAGCAATTACAGGCCAGTAAGCCTCACTTCTGTATTGGGAAAACTGGTTGAAACTATAGTAAAGAACAGAATTATCAGCAGGGCCGGCTCCAGCATTTCTGCTGCCCCAAGCAAAAGAAAAAAAAAAAGCTGCAATCGCGACCCGCGGCGGCAATTGGGGAAGAAAAAAAATAGCTGCGATTGGCGGCAGTAGTTTGGCGGCAGGTCCTTCACTCCAAGAGGGAGTGAAGGACCTGCTGCCCCCGAATTGCCGCACATGCCGCCCCTCTCCCTTGGCTGCCCAAGCACCTGCTTGTTAAGCTGGTGCCTGGAGCCGGCCCTGATTATCAGACACATAGATGAATACGAGTTGTTGGGAAGAGTCAACATGGTTTTTTTTAAAAGGAAAATCATGCCTCACCAATCTACTAGAATTCTTTGAGGGGGTCCACAAGCATGTGGACAAGGGGGATACAGTGGATATAGTGTACTTAGATTTTCAGAAAGTCTTTGACAAGGTCCCTCACCAAAGGCTCTTAAGCAAAGATAGCAGTCATGGGATAAGAAGGAAGCTCTTCTCATGAATCAGTAACTGGTTAAAAGATAGGAAATAGAGGGTAGGAATAAATGGCCAGTTTTCAGAATGGAGAGACCCCAGGGGTTTGTCCTGGGACCAGTGATTTTCAACATATTTGTAAACGATCTGGGAAAAGTGGTAACAGTGAGGTGGCAAAATTTGCAGGTGATACAAAACTATTCAAGATAGTCCAAAGCAGACTGTGAAGACTTACAAAGGGGTCTCACAAAACTGGGTGACTGGGCAAAAAAATGGCAGATGAAATTCAATGTTTATAAATGCAAAGTGATGCACATTGGAAAACATAATCCCACCTATAAATATAAAATAATGGGGTCTAAATTAGCTATTACCGCTCAAGAAAGAGATCTTGGAGTCATTGTGGATATTCTCTGAAAACATCCACTCAATGTGCAGCAGCAGTCAAAAAAGCTAACAGAATGTTGGAAACATTAGGAAAGGGATAGATAATAAGACAGAAAATATCATATTGCCTCTATATAAAGTCCATGGTACGCTAACAACTTGAATACTGTGTTCAGGTGTGGTTGCTCCATCTCAAAAAATATATATTGGAATTGGAAAAGGTTCAGAAAAGGGCATCAAAATTGATTAGGGGTATGGACCAGCTTCCATATGAGGAGAGATTAATAAGACTGGGATTTTTCATCTTGGAAAAGAGGCGACCAAAGATGGATATGATAGAGGTCTATAAAATCATGACTGGTGTGGAGAAAGTAAATAAGGAAGTGTTATTTACTCCTTCTCATAACAAAAGAACTAGGGGTCACAATGAAATTAATAGGCAGCAGGTTTAAAACAAAGAAAAGGAAATATTTCTTCACACAAAGCACAGTTAACCTGTGGAACTCTTTGCCAGAGGATGTTGGAAAGCCAAGACTATGACAGGGTCCAAAAAGGAACTAGATAAGTTCATGGCAGATAGGTCCATAAATGGCTATTAGCCAGGATTAGCAGGGATGCAAAACCATGCTCTGAAATGTCCCTAGCCTCTGTTTGCCAGAAGCTGGGAATGGGTGACAGGGATGGATCACTTGATGATTACCTGTTCTGTTCTATCCCTCTGAAGCACCTGGCATTGGCAACCTCTCAGTGGACAGGACATTGGGCTAGATGGACCTTTGTTCTGACCCAGTATGGCCATTCTTATGTAGGAGGTTGTGTGCATGTCCAGACACTGAAATTCAGGTGCCTCAGGGACTTTTACTACAGAAACTTAGGCACTCAGGGACTTTAAGTGCCTCAGAGTTAGGTGGCAGCTGAGCAAGGGTTTTGTGAATGCTAGTGGTGTCTAAATGTTGGACTTTAGTCACTCAAAGTGGCAGTTCAGCACCTACGTCCCACTTGTGAATCCCACCCCCAGCGCATAAGACAAAAATGTACAGACACTTTCTCTCTTAATTCATCTCTAAACACACTTGTGTGTATGTGTCTACACATTCATACAGAAAAATCCACCAGCCCTGCCTGCTGGCCTTAAGAACTATATTATTGTAATGATATTATATGCTTTTGAATTGCTCTTGACTGGATAAAAATCCTAAGGCAGGTTTGAGTGGAGGGAGGAAGCTACTTCTCTCTCAAACTTTTGGGGGAGATTGTTTTTTTTTTTTTTTAATATTTCAGAAATATTCCACATCTGGAACCGAAATTAAGATAGCCAAAACAAAGCATTACAGGCTAGAAATTTTGGAAACTTTCCCCCTGAAAGAGTGAATGCAGGTCTTAGCAGTTCCTGTAGGTGCAATGTATATTTTGGGGAGAAAATTTAATAGTGCCCTGGTAAAAGAACTATATTTAGATAAACAAAAGCTTGCTTGCAAACTGAATGTGAGTTAATGGAAAACATAGTTTGATAACAGAATGATTGGCTCTGATAAGATTTTATTACCCATATGCAACTATCTTTCTTTCATATATCTCCTTCTCAAAAAATGGGGATGAGCAAATATGAATATTACCGATGTTATGGTGGAGATTGAGGGGAAAGAACACTTCTACTCCTCATGCTGTTTGGAAAAACTTGGAGTTGCTATAAGATCAGCGATGGAAAATTTGCCTGTAATGCCTCATTTCCCTCTCTCCCTCTTCTTTGGTGTCATAATGGTGAAAAGTGGATTTCCTTAAAGCCAAGAAAAACTTTAAATTAAAAAAGTTAATAGCACCCTTAAAATACAATTATGTCTCTGTGGTGGGCACTGCTGCAAGTTACTCCTAAAGGGAGGGAGAAAAATACCCAGTCTAAAAAGAACAAAAGGAAGGGTTTCTTTTAATTTTGGAAAAAGAAAATGAAAGGGTAGATCTCTTAGCATCAAGTGGGCAGGGCATTGAAAGAAGTAGCACACAGCTGATTTCCAACAGCAGCAGGAGGGAGAGGGAATGAGGCTTTTGACTCTTTTGATTATCAGGTTGGCAGGAAGTGGATAGAAGCAGCCATAAGCTTGTTCCTGACATCTGCAGAAGCTAGTGAATTACAGCTAGATCAAAAGCCAGCAGACGTCACCAGAAAGACTTCCTCTTGCTTCAGTGAGCTTGGATTAAAGACCTTAAAATTGGTTTTAAACTTTGCTCTTTCAGTATTCTTCAAATGTGAAGTGGGTTCCAGAAAGTAAGTTCAAAAGTTGTTTGCAACTGTAAATCAAGTAGTTAGTTGTATAAAGTCTATAGTTTTTAGATGCAATATTAGAGGGTGGTTTGAGGGCCATTTTTAAAATTTGGCTCTAAACAGTATATGTAAAATATTTATATTTCATATAATAGTTTATTATATTAATCACAAAATATATTTCGCAGGCCAATTGTAATTTTATTGAACCAACTCACATCAGCCTAACCATAGTGGAAGTAAAGGCTTTTGCTAATTGTGACCTTTGAGTGCAAGCATCAACCAGCTCGTATTAGATACCTACCCAGCTTTAATATCTAGAGTGCCTATAATATTTGCCTCTAGGGTTTGTGATGTAGTGGGCACAGCTCTCAACACTAATCAATTCCTTTGTACATTGGATCAAGATCAGTTCTATTTGAATGAGAGGGGGAGGGGTTACATCATTATTATATTAAAGGGTCTAATCAGTGCTTAAACTTTATTAAATTTAGTTTTTGTGCTATAATCAGAGCTCATATAGCATTCATAGTGCTAAACTTTTATCTAAGTTGTTCAAATATTACATTTTAAAGATCTCATTTACCTGTTGGTGAAAACTGCAGCCTGTATTATAGTATAAAGTGTTTAGATTAAGACTGAAGCAGGCCCTCTAGGATTTTAGTCATTTAATCTTTCTTTATTCAGTTTTGGGATTCAATTATTTAAAACATTTTCAGGACAATATAATGCAGAATTATGAATTTACACCAGGTCTCTATTCTCAACTGTTCAACAAAAATTTGAAGAATGCTGTAGTTAAAAGAAAATAACCCCTTTTTTTTTTTTTTTTTTTCTGGGCTACAAGGTGCAAGTCTGTGTGGATTCCTGGTCACTCACTGTATAAAGATCAGAATAAAGTAGAGCTTTATTGAATGCAAGCATATTCTATTCAATAATTAAATAAGGGGTTTTTTGGCCTTATTCACATCTGTTGTAAATATCTCTAGATCCAAATCCTCCTGGCCTTACTCAGGTGAGTAATCTTACCGAGGTAAGTGGAGCTATTCACCTAAATAAGTCCATCAGGACTTGTCTCAGAATAGTTAATAAATGCAATGTGTAACTAATTTGAATCATATATTCTTATTTAGGGAGCTGATAAAGCAAGAGACAAGTGAGGATATAATCCTTTGGGGAGGCAACAGAAAGTCTGAATAGATGAATGACAGAAGTAGATGTAGACAGGAAGGCTAAGAACATCCAATCTGATAATATAAATCCTTATGCATTATTTTAGACCATGAAGCTTTGTTTTGTCCCACAGTGCCAGTCAGAATTTTGTATCATAACATGGTATATTCTAAAAGCATACTGTATAGTCTACATGCATCAAATTTTTCTATTTATTTTGTATTGCATATTGCTAAACAACAAGAAATAGCATAGCAGCTATACCTTAATGGGAAACAATTGTTTATTGAACCGGATACCCATTATTAATTTAACAATGGAATACAAATGCTTCTGGCAACCAGTGCAATAATTCTGTTTCCTTGTTTACTGAAGGTTTTCCATTGGCTTCAATTGAAGATGAATCCTCCTCCCAGATGGAAAAAGTGATGCTTTTATAACATCTGGAAAGAAACAGCAAGGACATCTTCCTTATGCTGTTATCTTGTGTGCTTTTACTCTCTCTCTCATTCTCTCCCCCTATATATATATATATATATATATATATATATATATAAAAAAATACACACACACACACAAACCCTCTCTAGGTTCTTTTAGTAAGAAGTCAAAAGGATTCTCAATCTTATCATTATCCTAGTCTTTTACAACTCCTTTATGTATGTTTAATAAAAGTAGCCACAAATAATTTTTGTAGTGAGTTATCAGAGAAATGCACACTTTTGTCTCAGAAGTATGGTGTTGTTTTTGAAACAAACATTTATTTCTTCAAATAAAGATGTGCAAAGGTGTTGGGCCTGTAAAAATAGGTCAGTTATAAAGATGTTTTGGCTCTACTTGAGTTATAACAAAGATGAATTTGGCCCACTGTGGCTACAGAGGGCAATCTTGATATCGTGAATGATAAATATAGTCAAAAATAAAGTTTAGTTCATTAGAAACTTAAGTTACACATTGCCAGCACTATAAATTCAACATCTGTCTTGTATTAAGTTCATAAATTGTCTTTTTGATACTCCTATTATATGTACTTATTTTAAATACAAATAGTACTCCTTTGCTTGATATGTAATGGGTATTGTTTTGAAATAAAATGTAACTACAAAGTTTGTTTTTTTTCTTATTGTAAAGTAGGATGTGTAATATTGTACTCCACTAGATTAAAAAGCAAAGAGTCAAAAACAGAGCTATAGCTAACTTCTAGGTTTTACTTGATGCAAACAATCACACTACAGTCAATTTAGATACTGTATTTGCACTTGCATTTATAATTTGACTCTTCCAAGTCTACCAAAAGCCCTTTTTATGTGAAAAACAGAATAAAGTCAAGTCCAATAAACAGTGAAGATGCAAATTTAATGTCAGTTTTAAATAGATGTGTATAAGGATTAATTACTTATAAAGTAAAACACGAGTTTTGACTATTGCAGACAGAAATCAAAATTGTGTGTATTGTTAATTTTTCATTAAGGAATACTTAGATTCAAAAAGTGCATTAGTCACTTTCAATGTTTAATATTTTACAAGAAGTTGTTCTGCAAGAAAACAAATCATCGGTAATGAAAAACAATGTGCAGCTTATAAGTACTGTGACAAAGTTCCTCCTCTATCTTGGTGGGTCCCGCGCTTATTGGCGGATTTTCTTGCCTCAGAGATTCACCATGTGGGTTGGGGAACAGCCCAGAGACCTTCATCTCTGGAAGAACCCACAGTCCAGGTCAATTGGGAGGATTGGGGGGAACCTGAGCCCGCCCTCTACTCCAGGTTCCAGCCCAGGGCCCTGTGGACTGCAGCTGTCTATAGTGCCTCCTGTAACAGCTGCATGACAGCTACAACTCCCTGGGCTACTTCCCCATGGCCTCCTCCAAACACCTTCCTTAATCTCACCACAGGACCCTCCTCCTGGTTTCTGATAACGCTTGTGCTCCTCAGTCCTCCAACAGCATACCCTCTCAGCTTCTTGCTCCCAGGTCCTCACACTCAGACCACAAACTGAAGTGAGCTCCTTTTAAAACCCAGGTGCCCTGATTAGCCTGCCTTAATTGAGTCTAGCAGCTTCTTCTTAATTGGCTCCAGGTGTCCTAATTAGCCTGCCTGCCTTAACTGGTTCTAGCAGGTTCCTGATTATTCTAGTGCAGCCGCTTCTCTGGTCACTCAGGGAACAGAAAACTACTCATCCAGTGACCAGTATATTTGCCCTTGACCAGACTCCTGTACCCCACTGGTCTGGGACTGTCACAGTACTTAGTGTGCAAACTTTTGAGACATATGACCTTTGTTTCTTAGAAGGCAAACCACATTGCTCCTATCTAAAAAATATAGGGATGTTCTAAAATAATAATAATTAATAATACCTAGCTCTTATTTAGCAGTTTTATTTGTAGTTCTCAAAGGCCAAAATCCATATAGAGACAAGGTGCCACAGCCTTACCTTGGAAGTGCTGACATTTCTGCCATTGAAGTCCCCAAGGCAGCTACATTTGAGCCTGTGCACAGTTGTCTCAGTCTAGGCACCCGGGTGCCTATCTCATTCCTATGCCTCAGGGAGATTCTCAAACTAGGCATTCCCCTGCCTATTTTGCCTGCAGGGCTCAATCCAGTAGATAACTTCCTTGATGGTAGGATTGCCAACTTTCTACTCACACAAAACCGAACACCCTTGTCCTGCCCCCTGCCCCACCCATCCTTCAAGGTCCCGCCCATGTCCTGCCCCTTCTCTGAGGTCCCACCCTCTGCTCACTCCAAATATTTAACAGTGAGGGTAACTGATCATTGGAGAATTCACCATGATCCTTGGTAAATTGTTCCATCACTGGCAATTTTTAAAAATTAATTTAATTTTTTTGGAAGATATGCTCTAGCTCAAATAGGAATCATTTCAGGAAGTTCTCTGGTCTGTGTTATATAGGAGGTCAGCCTGGATAATCACAGTGGTCCCTTCTGGTCTTAGAATCTATGAATCATTGCACCAACTCCATAGAGAAAGTTAGCCTGAGTCATGATGATCAAGCAACCTTAACTTAGGGTCTCCCTTTGCTCTGTGTAATCCCTGATTTCCTGTGTAGCTGTGCTGCCAAGGACTTGGAGATCTAGGAGCTAGTGCATGGACAGAGGCCTCCACATAGGCAGGCCTTTGCCTAACTGAGTTCCCCAAAATGTCCATAGGGATCTCTTTGGAAGCAGATGGTTTCCTATTCTCTGAGAAGGGAGGGAGAACCGCATCCTCTTAAGGAAAAACTGGCCAACTCTGAAAGGGAACATTGCAGAACCACCGATTTCAGATGCAGGCTATGCCTACCTCATAACTTTGCTTGTAGTTTTTAATTATCCTGAAATTGAAAACATTACACACAGTCCCCAAGATCAGTAATGTAATTAAACCAGCCTGAGGAGAACTAAAGACATCAGGGAAGAATCTATGGCTGGCAGGGACATGGACAGCATGAAGGTATTCTTAAAGTGTAGTAAGAATAAAATAAATTTTAAATAATGGTATAAGCCCATTACTAGATGGAGATGGTAAAATTGTTAATAATGATGCAGAAGTGTTAAATAAATTTTCTCTTCTGCATTTGGAAAGAAGCAGAATAATGATTTGTATCACATGAGGATGAGAAACTAAGTTCCAGTCTCTTAGTGACTAAGGAGGTTGTTCAACAACAACTACTAGAGATATCACCCGGGACAGGAGTCCTAAAGAGCTGGCTCAGTAGAACTCTGGCCCATTGGTGTTAATTTTTTAATAAATCTTGAAATACTTGGAAAATTCCTGAAGGCTAATGTTGTGCCAATATTTAAAAAGAGCAATTAGGCTGACCCGGGTATCTATAGGTCAGTTAATCTAATATCAGTGCCGTGAAAAAATAATGGAAAAGCTGATATGGGATTCAATAAATAAAAAATTAAAGGGTGGGAATACAATCACTGCCAGTCAACATGGTTTTATAGAAAATAGATCAGACAAACTAAATCTCTTTTTTAGGTGAAACAGACTTAGACTTTTCTGAGTTATTCAACTTAATATCACACTACATTCTGAGACTCTGGACAGCAATTAAGTGGCCTGTCTAGTCCTTCCCAATCCTTTGTGGGGTGAGCTCCTCACTTTGGGAAATACCAATTTAGCTACTAGAACACCTGAGTCATTATTCTCTAAAATGGTTCAGGAGCACTGGCTCTGCCATTTGCTAATCTTTCTGAATAGCTCTTTGTTAGTTACATGTTCACAGGAAATAATTTATATGAAACCTGTTCTAATGCCATCTGCTGATATGCTTGTTATAGTCTGGCCCACATGACCTCTCTGGCCACATAGAATAATAACTAGCCTTTCAAGTGTCCTATTAAAGCAAACGAAATTCTGATTAACACTAATGTTAATTGAACCCCAAGCCTCATAGAAAATTAAATGACTGAATTCATAAACTGTTCAAAATAGTGCTGATACTAGAAATACAGGGCTATTATACTCATTACAGTGTATCACAAAGTAATTCTTTTAAGAAGTTAAGACTGTTGCTGACATTTTCTTTTTATTATGTAAAGCATCACTTTTAAAGAATGTTAAAAACCAGTTTAGATGACAAGACAAAAGAGGGGATGAATTTGCAATTCCCTTTTAAGAACAAAATAAACTATCGGTTTATGAAACTGATAGCCTTCTTCAGAAACTAGCTACTGACCTTGCTCTGAGCCCACATGACATTTTCATGAACTGGACTCTATACTTCTTACCTGAACTCCTAAACTGTATCACCACTGAGCAAAATAAATATCACTGTAAACAAGATAACCGGAAAACCAAAGCAAACATTACATAAAATTCAGGAAATAGTCAAGGTAATCATTTTCTTATATGAGGGAGTGGGAAACAACCAGCTTCAGAAAATGGCTGTTTTTGTCATTTTGTTATTGTTTGTTTGTTGACCCAGACTATCAATAGTATTTGCTCATCCTTAGAGTGAGATGGATGGGAGATGTTCTGTTCTAATTGATTAACCACATGAGGGGGGAATAAAGGAACTCCTGTCTCGGGTACATGTATACTGGTGATCTTCCTGACAATAATTTACAAAATAACCATGTAGAAATGTTTTTCACTAGCCTGTTTTGTCTTTACAAGGGTTAACTAAGGCTGATTTTTGTAAAGTTGATTATGGGATTTGTACCCCAATTCCCTAGAAAGGGAAAGAAACAATAGTTTTAAGTTACGTCTGAACTTTGAGATGGCAGTATAATTTCTATCTTGAAGAGACATACTCCCACTAGAGTCATTAAGCAAGCACATTAAAATTAGAGTATAGCTGCAGCAGCATGAGCAGCAGAATGGACTATCCATGCCAAGTCCGTTTCTATGGTCTTGGGGTGGCTAGCCCCTTGGTCATTCTACCTCAAACAGAGCTAGTGTGGGTATGTCTTCTCAAGCTAGGAATCACATCCCAAGCTATAAGTGTAGACATACCCTATGATTCCTTGTAAAACCTTAAAAATATGGTATTAAAAAGGGAGGCCTATAAATGCCAAACATGAAATCATATCTAAAATAATAGTAGAATTCCAAGAAAGCTGTAAATAGTCTGCAAAAAGAAGAACAGGAGTACTTGTGGCACCTTAGAGACTAACAAATTTATTAGAGCATAGTACATAGTACAAGTACTCCTGTTCTTCTTTTTTGCGGATACAGACTAACACAGCTGCTACTCTGAAACCTGTAAATAGTCTGGTAATTACATCACCAATGAAGTCTCCTGTTGTTTGGGACAATAAACATATGAAAGAGATGAAAGGGCTTTTGCCATCTCATTCTAAGATAGAGGATGTTATGGTAAGGATATGGATTAAGGATATTTTGGAGATGAGTTAGGCTTTCCTAACAATGAAGCTAGCTATAAAGTTAAGTGCAAAATTCTGGTTAAAAATTAGCCTAAAAGAGAATCAATATACTACATATTAAAAAGATTGAAAATTGTGTTATAGATCTCAAAAAATAATTGTAAATGGAGCTTAATAATCAAATGGGTGTTTTTCTAGTGGGGTCCTGGCTCAGTGCTACTGAATGTTTATATCATTGATCTGGAAGAAAATATCAAAACGTTGCTTATAAAGTTTGAAGATAACACAAAGATTGGTGGAGCCTTAAATAATGATGAGTATAGGACACGTAGACGGAGTGATCTGGATTTCTTAGTAAATTGCATGCAATAAACAATGCATCTTTTAATTTAGCCAAATACAAGATCATACGTCTTGGAACAACAAATACAGAACTTACAATGGGAATATATCCTGGAAAACAATGACTGTGAGGAGGACTTGGGCATGATTGTGGATAGCCAGCTGAACCTTAAAAGTCCAGTGTGATACTGGGTCTAAAAGAGCTAATGTGATCCTTGATATATAAGCACAGGCATGTTGAGTAGGAATAAAGAGGTGGTATTACTTCGGTATACAGCATTAGTAAGACCATCCTCTAGTCAGAGGACAAACATTCAAATGGCCTGTTGTAGCCCAGGACTGACAATGCTCTGCATTGTCCAAGACAGGAATATATCACTACCTTGGTCTTGAAAAGTATTTTGAGCTAATGACAGAAAGTGTGTATAAATAGCATTTTGGTAACAGGTGCAGGTCTCTGAAAGTCAGTTATATAGTGTTTTTGATATTTCTAACTTTGGGATATGTTCACACAAAACTCAATTTTTGTTGTAGTTAACTGTTTCTGCAGCTTGTTGTTTTGGAGAACCTTCATGAAACACTATCTGATATCTTTAGATATTGACATGTACAACTTTGTGGCTTCATTGTCCAGTTTATAAAAACAGACTGTCTTCGTTGTAAAAACTTGTCATCCTGTATTTATAAGGAGAATGAATGAACAAACATTAGGTTCATTTAGACTCAGGTGTAACTGCATTAACTTTAATGGAGGGATGAATTTCATGGATGAATTTGGTCCCCAATATTTTCCCTACCTGTTATAATTTTCAAATCACACATATATAAGCACTGTGTATTGCCTGGTTTACCTTCTAGCATGTATGGCTGAGTCTCTAGGCAGGAGCATCCTTTTTCTCTCTCCTTCTATGAAGAAAGAGGAAGATTTTAGAAGACCCATGTCCTGAGTGAGAAACTGAAAGAGGATAGAGGTGCATCCTACTTCTAGTACACAGATATTGATATTAGGTTTGGAGTGCAAAAGAGGGTATTTTTATTAAGATAGTCTACTCAGCTGTGTACTCATTAAAGAAACCTTTAGACAAAAGTAATGGGAAGCTAATGCTTTCATCAGTCAATTCATGGCGTCCCTAAGATTATATGCTGTCTGGAATATTCTTTGGGTGAAAACCCACCACCACTGAAGTCAATAGGAGTTTTGCTATTGACTTTAATGGGAACAGGATTTCACTCTTTGACAGGAATGATCTGCAGTCAGCTAAACCTGCAGAAATTATAATTTGGATTAGGAGAGATGTAAACCATCACAAATTAACATTTTGACAAGGTGGCTCTGAAATTCAACATTGCTCTCTGATGAGTGTATACACATAATACAGTGAGTACCAATTGATTTTAATTTTAAGAGACTCCTTTTATGGGTCATTAATTTTCATACTATTGTAAAATGGTTTACTCCACCAGGAAAATGTTTACCAGGCCAAAGTTGCACATTTTCAACTTGAATTTTAGAAAACATCACAAAGATTTAGATATACTTATAGGAAACACTTGGGTGAGGAGACAGGGATTGCTACTGTGCAAACGGAACTTTGGTAGATCAGAAATGTAAAATCGTCTATATCAATTTAAAGTACCTCTAGGAGATTTCTTTTTGTTTAAGGGGAAACCTTAGCTGGGAAAGGGCTTCAGAATAATCTTCCCAGGTGTAGGGGAACTGTTTCAGGAAATGATTAATTATGAAGGAGTGGCTGTGCTTCTATCATGTACAAGATAGAGGACTATGTGCCTTGCTCCTCTTGGTCAGAATGATTATTCACGGTTGAAAAGATCTGAGTGCTAGCAGGGTCAGCATTATTACTTTTGTTAATCTTGGTATAGTGCAATGTTTCTTATTTAATGCTTGTTATCTGTATTCCTTTATGCTATGAAAAGAAAAAAAAACTGCTGCCTTATCTTCCAATTATAGAGTGCAACTGAGATCATACGAAGTGGGACCACAGGAGTGGGAGTATGCCAGTAATGATGAGTTCTTTTTTTCTCCCATCTGCTGTTAAGTAGTTGTCACCTTGTTTATTCTCTAAAATTACTAACTGCCACAGTTCAATCACATAAAAGCAAAACAACCCTTCCCTCCTCCAAGCACTTTCACAATTTTTGTCTGTAATATGTTTAATAGATAAATGAATTAAGGCTTAGATTTTTTTTAAGCTCTAAATTGTGGGCACCCTCCCACCTAGGCTCTACCTTCCACAAATATCGAGTCCTATCAGGTCTTTTAAAATCTACTAGTATGCTCTTGTTAGAAGAGAAATTTTCTGGACCATCAGCAAATCATTTTCAGTAGCAGGCCCTTACCTGTGGTGTTCACAGGGCTGGCGCTTCCACTAGGCAACTCTAGGCAGTCACGTAGGGCGGCAGGATGTGGGGGGCAGCATTTCGCCGCCCTCTGCAGAATTTCGGTGGTGAGGGGCTTCTTCTGCTCCAGGTCGTCAGCGGATATTCGACGGCGGGTCCTTCACTTGCTCCGGGATGCGCCGCTGAAGTGCCCCGAAGACCCGGAGCGGAAGGACCTCCGCCGCTGAGAACGCAGCTTCAGAGGAGGAGCTGCCGCTGATTACTGTGGAGGAGCGCTGCCGCCTAGGGCGGCAAAAGCCCTGGTGCCGCTCCTGGATGTTCACCACCTCTAATGGCATGCCAAAGCGTGAGTTTGGTGGCCCTGTGGGCACAGAATAAGGTCTATCTATTTACCCATGCTTTTAATTGAAAAACATCAAAACACGTTTCAGGGGAAGTAACTGTACTGGGTCAGGTATATGAGTGACTCATACTATTGTATTTATCTCTTTAAATGAATGGTAGTAGTCTGGATGCCAGATGATGATGGGTGCCATAGACAATAATACATACAAATAGATAATTCCCTTTGGTACATCTATTTTTGTAACAACTGCCATAATTATAAATAATTAAACATGCCTTACATGCAATGCTATAATTCCTATACTGAAAAGCAAAAATAAAAAACAAAAACCTCTAGTAATTCTAAATAATCACTAATAAATTACAATTACCCTGTTTACGTATACAAAATTTCAACCATTTTTTATAGTAATAGAAGTATGATGAAAAATGGAACTGAATTTAATTTGGTGTAGGAGTGTGTGGCCATCTCTTCCAGTCAGTCTTGGACAGAAGCCATGCCCCCTTGCTCTCAGATCGACAGCAAGACAAGGGTTATTGGGGAATTACCAGTCTCTAAGGCCTGGTCCTCTAGGCCAGTGGTTTCAAACTTTTTTTCTGGTGACCCAGCTGAAGAAAATTGTTGATGCCCATGACCCAATGGAGCTAGGGATGAGGAGTTTGGGGTGTGGGAGGGGCTCAGAGTTGGGGTCCAGGAGTGAGGGGTGTGGAGTGGGGCCAGGAATGAGGGGTTCACAGTGTGGGAGGGGGCTCTGGGCTGACGCAGGGGGTTGGGGTGTGGGAGGGGATCAGGGTTCTGGGCTGGGGATGCAGGCTCTGGGGTGGGGCCAGGAATGAGGGGTTTGGGGTGCAGGAAGGGGCTCTGGTATGGGAGGGGCGCTCAGGGCTGGGGCAGGGGATTGGGGCACAGGGTTGGGGCACAGTGTTACCTCGGGTGGCTCCCGGTCAGTGGCGCAGCAGGGGGGCTAAGGTAGGCTTCCTGCCTGTCCTGGCACCGCGGGCCACGCTGCACCCCAGAACCAGCCACCAGCAGGTTCGGCTCCTAAGTGGAGGCATGCAAGCTCTCACCCTCAGGCACCGCCCCCCCAGCTCCAATTGGTCAGTTCCCAGCCAATGGGAGTGTGGATCTGGTGCGGGCAGCACGCAGGGTGCTCAGGGTGCGGGCAGCACGCAGAGCCCCGTGCCCCCCTTCCCCCCCCCCCGCACCTCGGAGCCAGACCTGCTGCTGGCCGCTTCCAGGGCATAACGCGGTGTCAGAACAGGTAGGGACTAGCCTGCCTCTTAGCCGGGCAGCACCGCCGATGGACTTTTAACAGTCCGGTCGGTGGTGCTGACCAGAGCCACTGTGACCCAGTGCCTTACATTCCATGACCCAGTACTGGGTTGCAACCCACAGTTTGAAAACCATTGCTCTAGACAAGGCCAAGCAGCAGTAGTCCAGGATTCTGGCCTCAGGCAGGGCAGAGCAAGAAACAGTCTAGCGAGCTCAGGCCTCCAGGCAGTGCACGGCACCAAACAGACAATCTGACAACCTGGCTCTGGCAGATGGCAGACAAATGCCGGCCTCCTGGCCTAAGGTGGGGAGGCTGCCACCCCAGGGTGGGGTTGGCAGCAGAAGGTAGGGGGACCCAGGCCCACCCTACTCCACCAGGTCCCAGCCCAGGGCCCTAACATTGGAGGATGGTTCTGCCACTGGGTCAGCAAGAATCCGGTCAACACACGCTGACCTGGATTCAGGCAACAACCCAAGCAGACTATAGTCTAGTGTCCCTGGGCTACTTCCTACAACTCCTTCGTTCAGTACCTTGGTTCCATGGGTGTCCTCTGTCTCCCTGGGGTAGATAGCCAGCGACACTCCTAGCAGTTCCTCGGCACCCGTGTTGGCTGGTGGCTCTGACAAGTCTTCAGCACTGCAGGGATCCTCTTGGGCTCCAGCCCCTCAGTGGATGGGAGGTATCTGTCTCTCTGGTGGTTCCAGCCCAACTGTGCTGCAGGGCCCACCTTTTATACTTTCTGTTCTGCCCCTCTTCATCTAGTAGGGCAGGCACTGGTGTCCTGAGTCTGCCCACCAGGATGGGGGGTGGGGGTTCCTCCTCATCAGTAATCTATTGTACACAGTAAATTTGAATTAAATAAATACAGATTTTGTTGATCCTGTCTGAAAACAAGCTTCTTTAATGCCAAACACTAGCAGAGGAATAGCTGGTGAAGCTTGTGCAGGTGTACAGGGGCCCATATGTTTTAGAGGGCCCCAGGAGGCTCAAATATTTTTATCATTATCAAGGTTTGTCACAGTATGAAAAAGTCATGGATAGTGTTTGTTTGTCCATTACATTTTTATGTACACCCCTCACTCCTGCACCCCAACTGTGACTCACCTCACAGCAATGGATCTTGAGTGCCATGGGGCGGGGCCCAGCATTCTGCTCTGGGCATTGCAATCTGGCACATAGGGTTGCAGCACTGCCCAGGTTTGGCCCATTTGACCCTCCATTATGAGGTGTGTGGGGGAAAGGCCAAACTTCAGGGAGTGGTGTTTATATGGAGCACAAGGTCTCAGAAATCATAGAATATCAGGGTTGGAAGGGACCTCAGGAGGTCATCTAGTCCAATCCCCTGCTCAAAGCAGGACCAATCCTCAGACAGATTTTTGACCCACATCCCTAAATGGCACCAGTAAGGATTGAACTCACAACCCTGGGTTTAGCAGGCCAATGCTCAAACCACTGAGCTATCCCTCATCAAGGCAGAAGGTCAGGTGGACCAATCCTGAGTGGTACTGCAACCCTCTGCGCTAGAGTGCAATGCCCAGAGCAGGGGACACAGGAGCCACTCGGGCTGCTGTTGTGAGTGAGTGCAGGTCAGGCCTACTCTTCAATCTCCTCTCCCTCCACCCAGCCCTCCCCTCTGCACCAGGCCAGGATTAGGGTTTTGATGCCAGTCGGGGGAGGGAAAGGGTGCTACTGCTGATGGTGCTGCTGTGGGACAGCCTAGGACCCACTTTTCTGTTCCTCCACCACTGATGCCACATAATTCATGAGAGTTTTTATGTACTTAAAAATATGTGACTGTTTACCACTTGTGAATAACACAAAAAATGTATATTGGCATTTATCACAATAGTGCAATTTACACATAAGATGAACAGGAATAGGCAACAATCAGCATCTTGCTCTCATGACTGTTATGACCAGCAATGGCTCCAGAACCGGCTCAAAACTCCACTTACCCTTTAAACTGAATCTCTATTAATTACTATTGTTATTAATTGAGTGCTGTCCATATACTTTGTGTTGTAACCTGTCCTGAGGTTTGGAAGTTTAATAATAAATAATACTAAAAAATTGTTTACTGCCCAAAAACCCACGGACCACTTACTAGAAAATATTTAACAGTAATGGGTCACATGCAGCTCTCATTGATATCTTTACAAACCCATGGGTTTAATGGGATTACAGAGGTGTGACTGAGAGTAGGCAATATTCAACTATCTTGCACCCAGTCTGCAAGTTACGTAAAAACAGATACAGCACTAAGAAGGCATCACTGCATCTGGACGAGACAGTAATATGGATATGGGCATTGTCAGTTCATTAATAACACCTCAAACCATACCACCTTACCAATGTGATTCCAGAACTTCAGCATGTAGAAATAGATTTCATGGAGCTGTGTGAGAAGTTTGCCCCAACTCTCCAGTGCCAGAACACATGAATGAGGGAGGCCATACCACCACAGAAGTGGGTTGCAATTGCCTTCTGGAAGCTGGCTACTCACACTGCTACAGGTCCATGGTAAACCAGTTTGGTATTAGCAAATCAACTGTTGGGATGCTGGTAGAGGAGGCTTTTGAGGCAATTCTCACTGTGGTTTACCTGTGGGTGGTGGGCATAAGACATATACCTGAAATAATAGCTGGCTTTCAGACAATGGGGTTCCCAAACTGCACTGGGGCCATTAATAGCACACATGTGCCCATAGTTTGCCTGCCACAAGGAGCAAGCAAATATGTCAACCACAAAGGGCACTACTCCCTGGTTCTGCAGATCTTTGTCAGCCATAGAGGCAGGGTCATAAACACCAAAGTGAGAAGTATGGGAAAAATTCATGACACCAGGGTGCTAAAGAGATTTGGCCTTTGCCTGCTGGAAGAAGCAGGACCCTTATTCCCTCCTAATGACATTGTTATGAATGGGGTACCCTGTGCCCACCATTCTTTTAGGGGACTGTGGTGGGGCAAGTACCCCACCCCCATGTGAGATGGGGCTAGAGTAGGCCAGAGAGGCTGTGCAGGCCGGCAGCCAATCAGGAAAGGGCTTACTGAGGGCCAATCAGGGCTGAGATTGGAGACAGCCAATCAGGGCTCAGCTTGGCTCTATATAAAGGCTGTCCAGAAGAGCAGCAGGCAGTCTGTCCCAGGCCTTTGACAGGGGAATGTCTGTCTCCAGAGGTGGGAGACTAGCACCCAGGGCAGGGCAGGCCTGGGGGAGCAGAAGGGAACTCCAGCCCGATATCTGCCAGGCTGCAGGCCCTGAGGGGAAGGGCCTAGCTGGTGCAAGGGGCCAAAGGGCAAGTGGCCCAGAGATGTGGACAGAGAGAGGGGAGAGAAGGAGGACAGCGAGACTGCTGCCAGAGGGTCCCTGGGCTGGGACCCAGAGTAGAGGGCGGGCCTAGGGTCTCCCCCCCCCTTGCAGTACACCCAGCCATAGGGAGTGGCCCTTATAGACTATGCCAGATCCCTGGTGGGTGGGGTGCAGAGAGACTGCTGATCAAACCCTCTCCCCCCCTGCCCCCTGGAAGGGGGTGTGGATGGACTAAGGGGCACTGCTGGAGGGCAGCGGCTCGAAAAGGATGCCGCGAGCTGGTGAGTGATGTGGGCTCAGATGCCAACTGAGGGCGAGATGATGGATGGGACACCACCAGGAGGGGGCGCTCCACTGGACAGAGCTAATTCCCAGAGACAACTAGCAGGAGGTGTCAGGTGGTGAGTCCCAACACTGTCGCAGGGACCCTGTCTACCTTCTCCTACCATGGTTCATGAAACTGTGCCTTGAGCTCAGATGGTCTGACAAGAGAAGCTTCAATAACACACTTGGTAGTTAAAGGACGGTGATGGATTGCACATTTAACAAAGTCATTGCAGGCACCCTAGCTTCCAGTTTACAAATTGGAATTAACATGTATGAAGGCTGAAGTGAAGTGCAAATGTATGTATTCAAAACACCGAAAACATGCTAGATGGTGAATGTATATGAACTGTGAATACACATTCTCAGAGGACAGTCTCACTAGTAGTGGGAATGTCTCTTTTAAAAGCACCTCCTGTTTTCCTTCCCCCTGGCAGGATGTGGCACATGGCTGCACAGCTTGTGTGGGTTGTACAGGGTTGTACACCTATGCACTCCAGTTCAAAATGTTGTCCATTGACCAGGCAAAGCCAGAGTTGTGCAGTGCTTGCACTGGTTGTAGGATGATGTAGTATGGCAAACATCAGCAATGACATAGGGACCAGTACTGGAGCTGGTGGTGAAGGCAACTCTGGAACTGCTATTGGAGCTCGTAGCTAGACCCTGTTGGCAACCAGTTGATCAGCCGTTCCATCCCCTACTGGTCCTGCTCCCTATTCCTACTGACTTCCTCCAAGGATTTGTCTATCAGTCTCTTCTCCCACAGCATGTTCCACTCCTCCTTCACCCTCTGGTTCTCCAGGTGAACATCACTCTTGTGAGCCATGTCCTCACACATCTTGTTACTAGCCCACTTCCTTTTCCTCCACTGATGGACAGTCCAGTCCCTGATAGCAATGGATGGGAGTGTGGGCCTATCTGAGCTGGAATTGCCAACAATGAAAGAGAATATTATTTTTTTCAAGGGGGAGGAGGGGGAGAATTCATCCCGCTTTACATTCTGCATCAAGAGAAGACCACAGTTTGAAATTTTATCATTTTTGAATGGTTTTAATACTCCTTTTACTCACTGTTCTGTTCCAAAACTGCTCCTAACACTGTCATCTTAAAGAAACACCATGGTCAGAATTATAATTTCATTTAATAAATAAAATAATGTTGTGCCTGCCTCTTGAGGGGAAGGGGGATAAAGATAAAATCTTAAGGGCACTGTTGCTGGTATTGGTCAGTGAATGTCTGGGGAATTGGTCTGCACAGTTTATGCATTCTGTGTGAGAGTATGAACTCTGTATCTTTACCAAACTGAAAAGGTGCAGTTTTTTAATCTTCTCTGTGGTTTTATCTCCATGTTGGACTGCAAGGCCAAAGGTGGGTGATACAGGTTCACAACAGAGTGTTTAAATAGAGGTCCATTCTGATTTAATAACCAACATCCTAGACAATAGATGGGCTCCCCACCCAGAAGAACTGGTTTGTCAAGGGAGAGGTCACTTGACAACAAAATCAACTGGTAGGGGTCTGTGATCACCTGAGGAGACTGATCTGGGAGTCACCTGACAGAGAGGTTGGAAGGTTGTAAAAGGACAGGAGCTAATCTATTTGGGTGGTTTTCAGCCACTTTCACCAGCTCAAGCATAGAAAAGCTGCTGCAGGAGCCCGATGAGGTGGGGGAACCCTTCCTACCTGAGCTCAGATGGTTCCCCACGGACTCCCAAGGGTGAGGGGCATCACATTTGGGATGCTTGTTGTATATTATATGATCTGTACTCTCTGTGCTTTATCTGTTAAGTAAGGAGCAATGGTAACTTAGAATTTTGTGCAAAGTCAATCTGTGTGAATTAAGTGTTATACCTCCCATTCACCCCCTTGAAGAGGTAAACCAGAAAGCACTCATCTTCAGGTGAAATTCTGGGAGGGGGTAAGTTAAGCTATGGCAGAGTCTAAAGTAATTTTCAGATTGAGGCTCATGAGCTGCAAGTGGCTCTTTAATGTGTGTCCTGAAGCTCCTAGCTAAGACAACCGCATAACTCTAGGCAAGTCAGTGATGAGCTGGGAAGGGCCTGGAAGAAACATAACCAGGGCAGTTGGTATCCACCCTGCTACTTAGAGGGCATGGTATAGACTTTGATACCAGACCCCTACAGCAAGAGGATCATTTTCAGATGAGAGAATGGGCTCCCCCAACAACATGGTGATCTGTTTTTCAAGTGGGCAATCATGATACATATGAAAAGAATACCCCCCCCCCAATGTGTGAAAAGGGGACAGCATAGCATGCCCAAAGGACCCACCAAAATAACGGTCCCTTCACTGGGGCTGAAGGGATCCCAAGGAAGATGATCTTCCTGCTTGTACTTTTACAAGGATGTGAAGGCTTAACCCTGCAGACAACTATGCTTTTGTGGGGTGGTATATCTTGGCTCTCCCTGTAGTGCTGTCCTCACCATTGCTCTGTTCTGTTATTAGTTGGGATTGAAAGTACTTTCAGGAAATTCTCTGCAAGCTAGAAAAACTGGAGACCATGGGCAGTCAAGGTGCGGGTCCTGGGCTAGTAGGATTAGCCAGAGTAGAAGAACCAGAGGACCCCCTTGAGGGCAGTTCAAGATCCATGGGGCATCCATCAAGTTAGAGACAGGAACAGTAACCAAGAAATTGCCAACATAGGCACTGACTCGGTGAGTGGTCTGGGGCTGGAGCACCCACCGAGAAAAATTAGTGGGTGCTCTGCACCCACTGGCAGCCAAGCTCTGCCCTTCTGCCTCTTTCTCTGCCCCCACAGCGTGCTACGTCCCCACTCCTCACCCTCCCTCCCAGTGCTTCCCACACCCCACCATCTAACAGCTGTTTGGCAGCGCTTAGGATTTTCCAAGAGGGAGGGGAAGGAGGCAGAGAAGAGGTGGGGAAGGGGTGGAATCAGGAGGGGGGGTTGAGCACCCACTGGGAAGAGGGGAAGTCGGCGCCTATGATTGCCATTGCCAGATTTAGAAGCCCCGACTCATGACTCAGATTTTATCTGCAAACAAAGGGGAGACCTTACATTGAGCAAGGCCTATGATCAAATTGCTGCTGTGAGAGAACCCAACAGCTGAGGCAGTGGCCCAATTTTATACTCCTTGAAGAATGCCTATATCACATCAAGTGCGATAAACAAATGGGAGGTGAGGACCAATTACTGGTAGCAGATAGCACATGCACTTAGCACTCATTTTTACTGGCCCAACGTCCACCTGGACGTTAGAGAATACTGTGCCTCTTGTACCAAGTGCCAATTAACTACCCCAAAGAACCTGTGGCTGGAGCAGTGCCCACTTATGGACTTTCCAAGTACCCCAACTCACCCACAGATCTCCCCAAGGGGAAGAAGTCTTCGTCTCTAATGTCTACTGAAGCGGGCTCTGGCCCACCAGCTAATTGTTCCTTCAATTCTATCCCATTCTGGGACAGTTGGAAGGGCTTAGACCAGAAGTGTTCTAAAACAAAAAGTAAACGTAACTTAATATTGGGCCATTCACCGGTCTTAACATGGGGCCCATTCCATCAGGCTAGGTTGCCAAGCATTATACAGGCATTAGCAGCTTCCCAGGCTTTTATTTAACCCATACATATCCCAACAGGGTCCACCAATGTTCAAAATGTAAAGCTTCAACAACAAATCAATGAACTACTATCTGCAACTGCAATGGGATGAAAAAGGGAAGCAGAGGCGAACCTGCGGTTAACTCAATAAACAGGGAATCTTGTAACATGGGTGGGGGGATGGCTTCAAAAGGCTAACTTGAAAATAAAAGGTGTGTATAAAAATGCAAAATGCTCAACTCGGGCTACCACCTGGGTAATAGTTGCAGTGGTACCTTAAAATGGCAACTAAGGTGGTCCCCATAATCCCTATGAGAATAAGAAGAAGGGAAGCGCTCACTGGAAACCACTGAAATAAATAAAAAATGAAATGGTGTAAAATGAATAATAATTCAATTAAGTAATTGTTTATAAAAAATATTTAAATATGCCCCTCCCCAATGGCCATAAAAAAAGCAGACCCAATGGCTTGTGCCAGTGATAAACAATTGGGTGTAATATATATGGGGTATAAAATGTTCTGCTAAAAGTATGCACAATTCTGTAATATAACATGTGAAAGTACAAGTGCACCAGCATCTGGCACAATTACACACAGTTACATGCTGCCATTGGGACTTTGTTCACAGCAATGAGTTTCACAGATCCATTTATGCACCAATCGAACCAGTGCATTACCCAATTCCATACCAAATGGTCAAGCTGGTTTGGACAATACCCCATTTTTCTGTACATATTCAATGAACTCATAATATAAACAAGAGCACATGAACACTGTAGGGGCAGCACCAGGCCACGCAATGCCCAACTCAGGTCTTGGAAGCCCAGGCCCTTCAAGGAATTAATGCCTTCCAATTGGCTACTAAACTGCCTGCTTGAACTAATGTTGCCTGTGCCCTTTGGACAGGCCTAATGGATGGACACTCATTCACTTCATGGTCGTATTACTCATGTTGTAAAAATATTATTCCTATTAATTGTAATATTAATTTATAAGGTGTTTAAAATTATGTGCTACCTTAGCCTCTCCCTAAAGGCTATATTTGTAAATTCAGTGGTTTATTCCTTTTTATAACCTACCTTCTCTCTCTCCTCTTAGTATGATCAGTGGACCAAGGTATCAGGCTAGCTGGAGCTAGGGCCTCCAGCCGGAATGCCCCACCGTTCAGTGTGTGAGAAGGAGGGGCACCTGGGCCCTTCTTTGAAGAGAGTGGGGGAGTGTTGGGATATGTATGGGTTAAGTAAAAACCTGGGAAGCTGCTAATGTGCTAACATGGCATTAGGGGACAAAGGCATAAGAAGGCTGTATTCTTTGTTTAATAAATAAGTTGCCATATTTTGCCCTTCCCTGTTGCTTGTAAGAATTGATAAGTGTTGCAGCTGCATAAGAAATGTGGGGATCTAAAGGATACCTTTTGGGTAAAGCAGTGTTATCTCCTCCTCCCTTCCTTTCCCAACTACATAAACAAGCCCTGGCTTATGGCCCCTTCCTCCCTCCCCTGAGAATTGCTAACCAAGGAGATTTGTGGCAACAAATTGTTGCAAAGAAATATATTTTCAAGGTAAAATGCCTGTGTAATATGTGTAATGCTGTGCACAATAGATAGGGTAAGTTTACTAACAAAATGGGTGTTTTTTTATTACTTAATAAGGGTTTTTGGGGTGTTGTAATGGATGTAGGCATGTAAATACTAACAGACAAAAAAAAAATGTGCTGTAACTAATTCAGGGCTTACTGGACACTTGGGTCCAGTGGAACAAGTATCGCAATAAAGAAGCCCTTCTACTCAAATCTGCCTCTAGGTCAGCCTGCTCTTTCTTTCTTCTAACAGACCTGGGCTCCCTGGACCCTGAATTTGCTGGAGCCCGGGCACCATGGGCCCATATAACTCGCCACTCCTGCCGGAGTTGGAGTCGGAGACCACAGCCGGAGCCCTCACCCCCCCCCCACCACCCCCCATGTCCCACCCCTCCTGCCCCACCATGGAGTCCACTCACACACCCTGAACTCCCTATTTCTGGCCCCACCCCAGAGCCCACTCACCCTGCAGCCCAACCCCAATTTCATGAGCATTCATGGCCCGCCATACAATTTCCATACCCAGATGTGCATAACTTATTGAAAGACCATATTCGAAGAGTAGTTATCAGTGGTTCACTGTCAAACTTGAGTATCAAGTGGGGTCTCACAGTGGTCAGTCCTGGGTCTGGAACTATTCAATGTTTTCATAAATTACTTGCATAATAAAGTAGAGCATATACCTATAAAATTTGCAGATGACAACAAGGTGGTAGGGGTTGCAAGCACTTTTAAGAACAGGCTTACAATTCAAAATGACCTTGACAAATTGGAGAAAATTAGTCTGAAATCAACATAATTAAATTCAATAAAGAGAAGTCCAAAGTACCTCACTTAGGAAGGAAAAATTAAACACACAACTACAAAATGGGGAATAACTGGCTATGTGGTAATACTCCTGAAAAAGATCTGGGGGTTTGTAGCACAGCATTGACTCACCCCTGCGGTGCCTCCTGCTGGTCATCCTGGGGAATTAGCTCTTTGACCCAGAAGCGCCCTCTGCAGGCTGGTGATCTGCTTGCTGTTGGCCCTCCCGTGTCCCTCCCAGGACCCCGGTGCTCTTGTCTCAGGGTTATGCCTCCTGCAGTACCCCACAGTCTTACTGGGTTTCCCCACCCACTATCCCCACTTTGCCTCAGTTTTGGCTACTGCCCAGTTTCCATCTAGCCCCCATTCACTGGGGCAGACTGCAGTATCAGCTTCTCATCATAGGCAAAGGGGTTTGGACTGGCTGCCTTTACCCACCCTCAGGCTGCCCCTCTGCAAGCCCAATACCTAGGTGGGCCTAAGACTAGGAGACAGTCCAGAGGAGGGCAATAAAAATGATAAAAGGTTTAGCAAACCTGACATGAGAAAAGGTAAAAAAAAATGGCATGTTTAATCTTAAGAATAGGAGATGGAGAGGGGACCTGATAACAGTTCTCAAATACATTAAGATATGTTATAAACAGGACTGTGATCAACTGTTCTCCATGTCCGCTGTTTTTAGTGTAATCCCGTTTTTCACTGGGAAATTTTTTGATCAGAAAGTTTCAACCAGCTCTAGTGGTATTCATATAACAACAAAATTAAGTATAGGTTTCAGAGTAACAGCCGTGTTAGTCTGTATCCGCAAAAAGAAGAACAGGAGTACTTGTGGCACCTTAGAGACTAACAAATTTATTAGAGCATAAGCTTTCGTGGACTTTCGTGGACTTCGGATATGCATCCGAAGAAGTGGGCTGTAGTCCACGAAAGCTTATGCTCTAATAAATTTGTTAGTTTCTAAGGTGCCACAAGTACTCCTGTTCTTCTTTTTAAAATTAAGTATATAAGTGTTGCCGTCCCAGAGGGCCTGAGGGGGGCAACAGGGTTCGTTGTCCGGTGTGCGTCGCACCAATAGACACACCAGGGTAGAGAAGCAAACCAAATTTATTCAAGAGCTCTAAATAGGCACTAGGAGACCAGCATGTCTCAAATCAAGCGCAGCAAATACAAGCAAGTGTCCCATTTTATATTCCAAGCTGTTTGAGTAAGCCTTTGTTCTGTTTCTCCCTTATCCCACTCTTCCCAACAACGGTTACAGCAGGCAGTACATTGTGGCATGTGAGAAAAGTTCTCGTCCGCATGTTTATCTTCGACCTTGCAAGCTCTACGTAGTAGGCTTTTCCCTCCCCTCTTTTCCCCCTCGTTATCACTACTGCTTCTGCTAGTGTGAGCGAAACTGCAGTTGTCTGCTAAAAAGCTAACCATTACATATTCTGCTTCAGCATTTAGGTTGTTAGCATGGAGGCTGGTAAAAGTTCACAAGATGGAGTTACTGTGGCTCACTTAGACCCAGAGCAGGGAGGTTTCATCGGCAATTATGGCCTTCCACCCCCCCACACCCCGAGTTACCTGGTAGCTATGCCTAGTGATGTCAACATGAGCATTTGATTTTTATTCTCTCCATCTCTGATATTTTAATTTATGGAGTTTGCTTGGGGGGACAAGGGAAGAGACTATTTCAGATGTTTAACTTCAGAGAAGAGTTGCTCCAATATTTTTCAGACGTTGTAATATTGAAGAGGCTTATGTAAAATAATGAGTCTTATATTTTGCTCTAAACATTAAAAGATCTAGACAGAGTAAGCTTGATTTCTGAAGGAACAGAATTCCATGTCACAAAGACCACTTTCTCTTTTTCTCTGTCTCTGCCTGAGAAAGGCTTTTAACACATGTGTATTGTCAGCTATAAAATATGGAGCAGAAAGGTGGGTATATCTAATATACTGAAGCAGAAACTAAAACCTGGACAATGAAGCATGAAATGAAGTATGCTTGGTATCACAGAAAAACAGAAGAATTAACAAATGGATAAGAGAGAAAGTGTATGGTGAAGAAAATCTTTATGAATAAACTAAAATGGCAATAGGAGGGCTATATCAGAAGAAGAAGGAATTAAAGATGGAATATATTTATGATGCAATGAATACCAGGGTTAGCTACAGCAAGTACAGTCATCAGAGAAGACTTAAGGCTATAGAGACTGAGATCTCTCTCACCCTTTGAAGTATTTCAAATATGATACATTATTAGAGTGCATGAAGAAAATTAAGTGTTTTAGAGTTGTAGAAATATAGAATATTCTGAAAACAGTTAAAAATTAAATGCATTATATCGTTCTGTTTGATGCTAGTTGAATGCCTTTGTAACTTCTGAAGGAGGATTGCTGTTTTGTTTCCAATGACAAGCTTTTCTTAAAGAGAAAACATAACAACAGAAACATAAGTAGATTCTATAAACTTGTAATCACACGTCATACACAATTTACTATTTCCCCCACCCCTCCAAAATAGAAATGGTGGGAAATAATATAAAGTAGGTATTGCAAATTATGTTTTCTATGACAGAAGTTAATTCTAAACTAAGTATTCCCTGAAAGCGAAACAGAGAAAACATTTTTACATGTCTATCATTTGTCCTTAAAGGACACAAAACAAATATGTTTTTAAAGCTTGACACTAGTATTATTATATGTGGCCTCCGGCTATATGCTTTTTTCCAGTTTGTAGAATCGAAGGGATAAGAAAACAGCTTTGTATTAAGAGGAACACATTGTACAGGTTAATCATAACCATGCAGAAATCAAAATGCTGCCAACAAAATAATGGAGCACTAGTACCAAGGGAGCCACAAGGATGATTGTGAGGGAAGCAGTGGTATAATAACACCTCCTTTGCATGTGGTGAAGCATTTCAGGCGTGTGCTTCTCAATTAATAATTGAGGTGGCTGAAACAGAAGTTTTTACTATTGTTGACAAGAGTAAATACTTGTAAAAATTTAATTGGCTAAAAGTTAATTTCAGTGTTTCTTGACCATGAAGTGCATTAATTAGGGAGGGAAGAGATTTTTAAAAGATGTTTAAATTTTAAATGGAAGTAATTCAGAAAGGCAGAATCAGACAGGGGAATTTAACAAATGTAAGAATGTCTACAGAAATCAGAGTTAACTAATAAATGTAATGTCTACTGGGATCCAGGTAAAATGGCATAATTTTCTAGTTAGTCTGATTCTTCATGTAAAGATATATTATTTTGTAAAGAAATGTCATTATGATATTAGAGAGACAAGGTGGCTGAGGTAACATCTTTTACTGGACCAGCTTCTGTTGGTGAAAGACAACTTTTGAGCTACACTGAGCTCTTCTTCAGGTCTCTGTACCTTGAAAGTTTGTCTCTTTCACCAACAGAAGTTGGTCCAATAAAAGATATTATCTCACCCACCCTCTCTCTCATATCCTGGGACTAACACAGTTACAGCAACATTGCAAAGAAGATACTAGTGTAATCCTTTAGTGAAGTCTTAGTTAAAGCATACATGAATTTGAAAAAGTGAACATGTACAAATTCATTGTTAAGAGGTACCATATGTCCAGTTTGAGGTTTACTATAATTGTACATTATATACATTTTTTAAGATCTAATCATAGGGAGTATTTGAACTGAGTTCAGCAGTAAAGTAGAGCAGGTTAGAATTTTCTCTGAGACCACTGTTAGCTGGTCATGGTGTGTGTGTGTGTGTGTGTGTGTGTGTGTGTGTGTGTGTGTGTGAGAGAGAGCTCACAATAATTTGGTTCATCATCGCTTTTACAGTCTGCCTTTTACCCCCAAATGCTCAAGGAGTGGAAAACCCCAGTGAGCAGTAGTGCTGGAATGTAGCACAATATGATACCACTGTATCACAAAATCTCTGTTTTATAATAATAACTATCTCTTATATAGCATTTTTCATTACTCATCTCAAAGCACCTTACAAAGGAGGTCAGTACATTATTCCCATTTTACAGATTGGGGAATTAAGGCAACAAGAGGGGAGGGGACTTGCCCTATGTTGTTTCCAGCTAGGAAACCTATCAGCCTTCTTAACAATTTAGTTATATTTGTTTTTGTTGGGGTTCCCTGAGACCCCTTCCTCTCAGTTCCCCAAGGACTCAGTTTGACTCCAGTCTCATCACTCAAGTTTCTTTATGTAGTAAACAGCAAAGCTACGCTGAGTTAATTAGACTTAAGCATAAGGTGCGGGGCAGGGAAGGGGGATGGGGCATAGGGTGTATCACACCCAAAGTTAGAGAGCAAATATCTTTCTTAATATATATTTACACATTACATTGCAGTTATTATACATTGCATCACATGTTTTGGGGCTGGCCTGGCCATTTTGGAGGAACCAATCCCTGTACTACATGCTCTGTGCATGTACTGTACACGCACAACTTATTCTTTACCTCATTTTATGTTACAGGCTTATCTTGTCCACTGTTATCTTGTCTATTGTAAATGGTTCCCTAGATATTCCTCCTTATTTTAGGTAATACAGAGATTCTTTTTCCAGCCTGCTGATCCATGTACCTTCCTAATCCAGACTCCCAAGACATGAGGCCCCACACATGTCCAATTACTCATGTAAAGCCAGGCCTGCAATTTTAAACTTAAGGGGGCTGAAAGGTTACCAATTCCAATATTTACCTACTGACTTTTCTTTAGTTTTTTTTTAAAAAGAATTTCAGTTGTTATTAATTGATGACTGCCAGCACCTCAATATCTGTAAAGATTTAATTGCAATTATTTCATGAAAATATTGCTTGGAGTGGAAAATGTACAGTACTTGAGGATGCTGCCCTGTGCCTCAGTTTCCCCATCAGTAAAATCGGGGTAATGATGCTTAATTCCTTTATAAAGCTCTTTGTGATCTACTGATTTGAAAGGGCTATGTAAGAGATAGGTGGTATTATTAATATTATTTATTATTATCTCAATGTGTGAGAACTCCCACCATTATTGAGATAAAGTCACAAGATTCTAAAGCTACGTTAGTTCATGCTCACAACTAAGAAACCATGTTCACCTAACAAATGTAACAAAGTACTCTCACTTCTTAGCAAAGCACTTTCAACTATTTTACCAGCCCAAATTAATTATGATTATTAATTAGTTAATAGGCAGCAGGTTTAAAACAAATAAAAGGAAGTATTTCTTCACACAACACACAGTCAACCTGTGGAACTCCTTGCCAGGGGATGTTGTGAAGGCCAAGACTATAATAGGGTTCAAAAAAGAACTAGATAAATTCATGGAGGATAGGTCATTCAATGGCCATTAGCCAGAATGGGCAGGAATGGTGTCCCTAGCCTCTGTTTGCCAGAAGCTGGGAATGAGTGTCAGGGAATGGATCACTTGTTGATTACCTGCTCTGTTCATTCCCTGTGGGTCACCTGGCAATGGCCACTGTTGGACGACAGGATACTAGGCTAGATGGACCTTTGGTCTGACCCAGTAGGGCCATTCTTATATTCTTATGAAAATAGGTTATGAGTAAAATTTTCAAATGTGTCTATGCCACTTAAAAGCGTAAGTCACAATGACTTGCATCCTATATTTAATATATACACATACACAAACATTTATTTTCAAGACAATTAAGTTGGAACCTGAGGATTCAGAAGATCCAACATACCCAAAGAAAATAGAAGGGCTAGATTCACAAAGCTACTAAGCTGTGGTGATGCTAAGTGTTGTCACACCTAATTATTAGGCACTTAGGCTTTGTGAATCCCAGTGATTTTCTGAGTTCAATGCCTACACTTAGATACAACGAATGGGGAAGGACAGGCACTTCAGCCTTGGATTCACAAAAATCAGCATGTTGCTAGATGATTCTTTGCAACAAAAAGTAAATGGGAGGTGCCAAGCACCTCCTTTCTATCAGAGATAGGTACTTAAGTCCAAGTTGCAGGACGTGTCTCTCTCTGCTTGGGCTTCTCAGCTGCACATCCTCTCTTGGGATTATGCATCTAAGCCATTCTAGCAAGAAGCCAGAGTGGAGTAGGAGGACAACCAGGACCTTCCTCATACCTTTAAGCCCAGTGGCTAGGGTATTCACCTAGGATGTGGGAGACTCCACCACCTGCCTGAGGAGGAGAAGGGATTTGAAGAGGGGTCTGCCACCTCTCAGTGAGTGCCCTAGCCACTGGGCAATGGGATATTCAAAGGTGGGGCTCCCTCATTCTCTCCTGTTGAAGCTGTTCCACTGTAGATAAATAATACAAAAAAGTCATTACAACAGGGAGGACTGGATTCTGGGTCTCTATGTTAGTGCTCTAACCACCAGGCTGCAGAGTCATTCTAACATTGCTCACTCTCTCTCTGGCCCAATGTTGAAACTGTCCCACTGTAGATAAATAATAAAAGAATCAGTGGCCAGAGCGAGATATGAAAAAAACTTCACTCACATAAAATCACATTAAAAACTATTTAAAATGTAATGAAATTACATTATATACAATAAATCATTACAATTAAATATTACAATAAAGCAAAACATGTCTTAAGCGAACATTAAACATGGATAATTAAAACATCATCACCACCAAGTTCACTCAAAATATTGTTAACACACCTAGTCAATTGCAAAGTATCCAGGTTACAAATCAAGTTATCAAAGGTGTAATCAAGCTGCAGCTGGGCCACAATCAGTGCATGAAACAGCCCTACCATCTCACACCAATCTACCCCCCATCCCCAGGGGTCTGTCCTGGGCCTGGTTTTGTTCAACATCTTCATTAATGATCTGGATGATGGGATAGACTGCATCCTCAACAAGTTTGCGGATAACACTAAGCTGTGGGGAGAAGTAGATACACTGGAGGGTAGGGATCGGGTCCAGAGTGACCTAGACAAATTGGAGGATTGGGCTAAAAGAAATCTGATGAGGTTCAACAAGGACAAGTGCAGAGTCCTGCACTTAGGACAGAAGAATCCCATGCACTGCTACAGGCTCAGGACTGATTGGCTAAGCGGCAGTTCCGCAGAAAAGAACCTGGGGATTACAGTGGATGAGAAGCCGGATATGAGTCAACAGTGTGCCCTTGTTGCCAAGAAGGCTAACGGCATATTGGGCTGCATTAGTAGGAACATTGTCAGTAGATTGAGGGAAGTGATTATTCCCCTTTATTTGGCACTGGTGAGGCTACATCTGGAGTATTGCATCCAGTTTTGGGCCCCCATAACAGAAAGGATGTGGACAAATTGGAGAGAGTCCAGCGGAGGGCAACAAAAATGATTAGGGGGCTGGGACACATGACTTATGAGGAGAGGCTGAGGGAACTGGGTTTATTTAATCTGCAGAAGAGAAGAGTAAGAGGGGGATTTGATAGCAGCCTTCAACTACCTGAAAGGGGGGCGGGGTTCCAAAGAGCATGGAACTTGGCTGTTCTCAGTGGTTGTAGATGACAGAACAAGGAGCAATGGTCTCAAGTTGCAGTGGGGGAGGTTTAGGTTGGATATTAGGAAACACTATTTCACCAGGAGGCTGGTGAAGCACTGGAATTGGTTACCTAGGGAGGTGGTGGAATCTCCTTCCTTAGAGGTTTTTACGGTCAGGCTTGACAAAGCCCTGGCTGGGATGATTTAGTTGGGGTTGGTCCTGCTACGAGCAAGGGATTGGACTATATGACCTCCTGAGGTCTCTTCCAACCCTAATCTTCTAGGATTCTATGATACCCTGGCCATTCTGTTCTGGTGAGATTTCAAAACGGTGAGTTTTACCTGACCCAGCAAAGTTAGCCTAGCAGGAAACTAGAGGAATGTGAGCCATGTGTCTCACTGCAAGAACAAAAGAGGCTTTGAGAAAACCAGTCCCAAACCACTGAAAAGAGACTGCAAAAAATGAAAATGAGGAATCAAACAGGGGCATGTAGGAAAAAACGAAACACTGTGTCTGAAGATGAGCAAGAGAGACTCTGCTCAGACACCTCAAGGATAATGTGGTACACAAAATGTTTGGTTGCTGTGATGCTGTGCAGGACCTTCCACGGCAAGTCACCGGAGTGCTTTGGAAGAGGAAGTTTGTACAATGTCCTCCAAGCCAGGACCATAGAGTCACCCAGAGACAGAGGCATCCTCCAGGGTATAGCGGGGAGATCAGAGAGAGTGGCATAATGCTGCACCTTGACACAGATACCATAGAGCTGCTACTTGGACATGGTTGCAAAAGGAATGGTCACCAAACCCCTCCAGGACAGCAATCTGCCTGTTTGTACAAGGATCTCATCCATAAAGGGGGAAGACAACTATTGGGGAAAACACAAAAGCCCCCCTAGAAGAACAATCCCTGCAAAAACTTTCTGCAAATACTGAGCAGCCTCCTGAGGGAGAGCTGCCAGGAATTCAGCAAGAACCTTATCCAAAAAATGCACAGACCAGATTTTGGTCTCAACAGGAAGAGCTGTCATTGACTTCCAGGTTGACTAGCTAAGAACAATCAGGTGGGACAGTTTGGTGAACCCAAACTGAGCAAAAGCAGAAAACAGGCTCCTGGAGGAGAGAGCTTCAGCGGGGAAAAGTGGGTTAAAAAACAGCAGCTGTTCCAAGAGCCATAAACTGGAAAATGCCTGCTCTTGTCATGTGCTTTGTGGAAGTCGCAAGGTATTAAAAAGACCATTATAGAATGGTGGCAAATCTAGACTCTGTAATCAACTTGGTGCCAGCAACAATAGGTGAGAGTCAAAGCCTATTCCCACAACATGCTGCAACAGAGAGAGGCAAGGGATTTCCAGGCCAGCAGGGAGTCAGAGTATAGCGACTGCTGAACAGATTGGAGGTGAATGGCCACCACCCTGCTGACTAAATCAATGAGCCCCTGGCCCCCTTCATCTAATGGCAGGATCAAAAAAGAGGGTGCAGTCAGTGGTAACTATTTAAGAAAATGGTTACTATTCCTCTGAATCTGGTTGAAAAGGCCCAGGAGAGGGTCCAGACACACTAGCTGGTGCCACAACCTGGGGCCACAAGATTTTTGGCAATCTAAACCTGTCCCCAAAAAGAGAGTCCAGGAAGGAGCCAGTGCCATTTCTGTAGGTGGCCTTGCACCTTCTCCTCAGCCCTTTCCCAGTCCCTGAGCATATATTGTTCACGTCCAAAAAAGACCCCCAACACCTTAATCCCAGAGGTGCCCAATTGCAATTGTTAGGGCAAAAAAAAGGGGGACCACTAGACTGACAAGATACCAGTGCCATTGAATTGCTCTTAGCCCAGTTAATGCGGGCAGAAGATGCCTATTCATACACTTGTAAACAAGTACAAAGTGCCTGCACATCACTGTCAGATATGATAAAAACTGAGATATCATCAGCATAGACTAACAGATGAACCAGGAATGCATCTGGCACCCCTGGCACAGCAAGGCCAGTCAAATGGCTTCTGAAGTTGTGCAGGAATGGCTCCAAGCATACTGCATTCCAGACAGCGGACACTCCTAATGAATGCATCTGTGAACTGGGAAGCAGTGGCTAAGACCCCCATTAATCTTTAGGACACTAAAAATGTTACGGTACAATAAAGAAATACATGAAGAGACCACTGGTTCAATCCCAAAATTTCTAATGTTTTAAAAGATAACTATGGTTAACTCTATCAAAGGCCTTCTCCTGGTCCATTGAAACAAGCCCCACATCCTGATTACAAAGATTGCTAACAGTAAGAACACAAATTAAAAACAAATTAGCAAAAATACAGTGGTTCGGGATCCAATATGTTTGATGAGGGTGTATCAAAGAGTGCAGACAGTCCTTCAGTCAGTTGGCTAAGGCCCTGGATAAAATGTTATAATCAGAGCACAGAAGAGAAATAGGTCTCCAGATCTGTAAGTCACACAGATCCCCATTTTAGTGCAACAGGGTAATCACTGCACCATGGCATCTGAGGAATGGCTCTTTCTTCTGGACACAATCCAGCACCACTAGAAAAAAGTCAGGACTAATAAGATGCCAGAAATGCTTGTAAAAATCAGTTGGCAGCCCATCAGTACATGGGCCTGGCCTGTGGAGAGCTGCTGGTCAGCAACAGAAAGTTTCTGCAGTGACAGTGGGGCATCCAGGCACCACTGGTTCTCACCAGTCAGACAGGGTAACCCCTGGTGCAGGTCCTACATTGCCAGCACATCTCAGGCTTCAAGCGAATACAGAGTACTGTAAAAAGAAACAGCTGCTTTCTGGATCACAGCAGGGTCAGCTGTCAGATGACCATCCGGCAGCCGTAGGCAAAAAATCTGCTCCCAGTCCATAAACCTTTTTTCCAACCTGAAAAAAGAACCTTGTGGGAACGTCAGTTTCATGTAGTTGAGTAAACTGGACCTTAACCAGGGCTCCTTGCATCTTCTCTTCCAACAAGCTCCTGAGGAGCCAGTACTTCTCAGTTAAGTTAATGAATCTGCAATGGGTTTCCCACATCAAGGTTGCCATGAATGCCTAAGATGTCTTGTTCCAGGGCACTCAGGCCTGATGCAAGGACAATGTAGCAGCCTGGTTATACTGCCAGAACAATTGGATCTGGACATCCCACCATTGTCTCAGGGACTCATGCAGGGACTTGTGCAGTTGCCAATGCTCCCAAAACACAGCAAACATCTGGCTGAAATTCAAGTCCTGGAATAATTTGGTATTAAGGCACCAGTGGGAAGCTCAGGCAGGAAGCGGGAGAGACACATTGACAGAGACATAATGATGATCAGACAAGTGCGTGGGAGACATGGAAGACTGAACAAACACATTCACACCAGCCAGGGGTGGCTCCAGGCACCAGCGCAGCAAGCGCGTGCCTGGGGCAGCAAGCCGTGGGGGGCGGAGTGCCGGTCGCCGTGAGGGTAGCAGTCAGGCAGCCTTCGGTGGCATGCCTGCGGGAGGTCTGCCAGTCCCGTGGTTTCGGCGGCAATTCGGCAGCGGGTACACCGAAGGTGCAGGACTGGCAGATCACCCGCAGAAATGCCACCGAATCCGCGTAACCAGCGGACCGCCCGCAGGCATGCCGCCAAAGGCCACCTGACTGCCGTGCTTGGGGCGGCAAAAAACATAGAGCCGCCCCTGACACCAGCCTTCATGGTATAAAAGCAATCCAGTCTAGCCCCTGACACCTGGTTGGGAGTAGTCTTCAGCCAAGAGTACTGCCTAACGGTGGGGTGAGAGGACCTCCAAACATCTATTAGCCCAAAGTTCTGTTGGAGACAACACAGTTCCCTGGCTGACTGAGGGTGTGACTCCTTGTGGTTCCTGTCTAAGACATAAACTGCATAAACTACAGTGCAATTGAAATCCCCTCCCAGGACAATAATAGTCACTGTCAAGCATGGCATGGGCAAGTGTTTGCAGAAAGGAGAAACAATCTCACTCCAGAATAGGGGCACACAGTAAGAACATAGTGCCAATACATGTCTCCACCTGGAAGAGCCAACCCTGCACAATCTCCTTCACAGAAAGGATCTGTGCCCCTGCACCCCGGGGAAAAGACAACAGCTACCCCAGCAGTGACATTGGAGCCATGGCTCAAGAAAGCTTCCCCTTCCTATTCCTTCAACCAGTTCCCCTGACTATCAGGGTCTGAGTGCATCTCTTGCAAAGGGGCAACATCCGCCTGTTTTTGTCTGAGAAATTCAAAGAGTCGTGCCCTTCTGTGACCATCCCAGCATCCATTAATAGTTTGAGAGCCATAATTGAGCAGCCCCACAGAGATGAGGAGAGAGAGCCAAGCAGCAGAGAGAAAAAATGGGAAGAGGAAGTACCTTGGACAAAAGGACCATGGGGAGGCCTATATAACTTGAACAATCCTCACATGCTTCCTCACCTTTTGTGATGGAAATGTTTCCTACGATTGGCAGAGGTAACTCTTGAGACAAGGGCAGCTGAGTGAACAAAGCACTGTACATCAGAGAAATAGGCCTCAACCTCAACTCCCCACTTCCCTTTAGTGCTACCCAAAAAGTCACTCATTTCCTGCACACTGTGCCTAACCTTCCTATATAGCAGACTGGCTGGGAAATCAGGAGCCAGTGAGGAGTCAGGGAGATCATCGTCATCCTCTTCATCTCCCTCAGACTCCACCAGCTCAGAAGAACATTGAGCCGCCACTGTAACATTCTCTTCATTCACAAAGGAGAGCGAGTCAGTGGGAACAGCTGGCCTATCTATTTTCCCTAAAGTGGTAGGGGAAGCAGCTCCAGGCTGGGACCCAGTGTAATCATTGCAGCATGCAGGATCGGAAGCTTGAGGACTTACCATGGCAGGGGAAGACAGTACCCCACTGGGAGCTCCAGGCTTACCACCCAATGCAATGCTAACCTCCTTCTAAGGGCACTCCATGCTCAGCCACTGCCAGCAGCTCAGGGGCCCAAAGTCATAGCCCTTTTAGAAATAGTCGGTCTCATCGGTCTGTTCTTCACCACATCTCTAGAACCTGTATCTGCTTCATCTGCAAGAAGATGCTTCCCAACCTCCAGGACTGGCTGCTGTCCAGACACAAGTGATGGGGTCATAACAGAGGGTTCCTCTGAGGACAATGGCAGACCACATACCGCAAGGGTAGGAGATAGAATCTGGCAGTGCAGATGCAGGTTCTGTTTCCTGCTGGTCCCTTGATGTCAAAGACCCCTCCCTGCTATCCCAAGGTCCCTCATTCTTACCAGGGACCCCTAAGCCAGCAGCGCATGGGCAGGAACCCCTCAAATAAAAAGGATCATCACACAGGAAACATTTCATGTTTTCAGAGGTCGCAAACACTGTATAATCCACCCCATCTATATGCTTTAAAACTAGGTTCAAGGGCTGTTTAGGGTTACTTAGAACCACATAAACTCTGCGCTGGAATGACATAACATATCTCACATCCAGGTTCTTGCATCTCAGCTACCTTCCCATAATGGGAGAGATCAGACACTAGCATCTCACTGCGAAAGAAAGGGAGACATTGGAAACAATACTTTAATAGTAGCAGTAAACAGGGAAAAAACTTGACCAAAAGACTCCTTGCCCCAGAGTCCCTCCTGTGCCAAAAAATTCACAAGCTGCTCCTGGGCCAGGAAAATCACTATAGATTTGCTCATTTGAGAGGCAGATTTTATATTCGCACAGCCAACAAGCTTACCGACACTCCATAACACATCCTCCACAGTGCAGGAGACAGCTGGCACACACCAAATCCCGTGCTTGTGGATCAAACCATTCATCTCTACTGAAGTGAACCCCATGGAGAAACCCCCCAATCCCTCAAGGAAATGGGGGGTTGTGATGCATGAGCGGGGGGCAGTGGCTCCCTTTGATGGACACCCAGACAGCCAGTTAGCTGTAAAATCCCTCTTGGTCTGTTCTCTGCTTGCTTTACCTGTAAAGGGTTAACAAGCCTACAGGTAAAAGCAAAGGAGTGGGCACCTGACCAAAAGAGCCAATGGGAAAGTAGAACTTTTTAAAATTGGGAAAGAAACTTTCCCTTTGTCTGTTGTTCTCTGGGCTGCAGGGACATGGAGCAGTAATGCTGGAACCAGCTTTAAGCCAGGTATGATTATATATTATCAATTCATACCTCGAATCTACTTATCTGGAGCCTCAGATATGTAAGTAAAATTAGGGAATGTCTAAAAAGACATGATTAGAGTTACTTCTTTTATTTCATATTGGCTTGTGAACTCCTCTGTGCTAATCTCAGATGTTTTTGTTTGCTTGCAACCTTTAAGCTGAACTCCCAAGAAAGCTATTTTGGGTGCTTGATTTTTGGAATTGCTCTTTTAAAATCTAGCAAGAGCCTAAGTTCTAGATACATGTTCTTTCATTTTGTTTTTAATAAAATTTACCTTTTTTAAGAACAGGATTGGATTTTTGGTGTCCTAAGAGGTTTGTCAATATGTTGTTTGATTAGCTCGTAGTTACAGCTAATTTTCTTTGTTTTCTTTCTCAGCTCTTCCCTGGGGGGTGGAGGGTTGTGGTGTGTGAAAGGGCTTGAGGGTATCTCAGAAGGAGGAATTCCCAAGTGCGCCTTCCTAGGTTCAAAGGATGGTGGCAGCGTTTACCAAGCCTGGAGTGGCAAGTATTAATTTTTTAATCCTTGCGGGCCCCCACTTCTGCACTCAGAGTGACAGAATGGGGATTCAGCCTCAACAGGGGTGGAACCAACATCCCTAAAATACAGAAACAACAAATAACAAAACAGAGACTACCAGAAGCCCAGGTAGTGCACATAGCACATAACAAACAGAGCCCTCACCCTCAGAAGTTCCCAAAATCCCGAGAGAAAGAGAGGGGGAATGCCAAACAGGAGAATGACCCTGTAGCTGGTGGTTAAAGCACTCAGTAGGAGACCCAGGGTCCAGTCCCCCTGCACCAATTAATTTTATATTATCTATCCACAGTGGAACAGCTTCAACAGGAGGGACTGAGGGAGCCCCACTTCAGAATATCTCAAAGCCCAGTGTTTAGGTATCTCACCTGAGAAATGGCAGATTCCTATTCAAATCCCTTTTCCCCCGCTGGTGGAGAATGGATGACTTGAAACAGGGGTCTCCCTCATCCCAAGTGAGTATCCTAACCATTTAGCTAAAAGTTACAAGGGAGTTCTGCTCCTTCCCAGGCCCCCACCATTTTGTGTAAACTCATCTGTAATGGCCCAATCCTGTAGGCAAACTCTGAGCACTCTTACCAGATTGGATCCAACAGCAAGTTATGCACTGGAATATCTATCTTTCCCCAGTTCGTGAATAGCTCTGGGGCTGAAGTGTCCAGACACCTGGTGTAGGGCTGCAATGCACATGCTCAGAAGCAGAAACATAGGCACTGAGGGAACTTTTAATGCAAAAATTTAGGCACCTAGTAAGTTTAGGCATCTACGTGGGTCAGGGGGCAGCTGAGCAGGGCTTTGTGAATCCCAGTGGGACCTGATTTTGGGATTTAGGTGCTTAAGAGAGAAGTTAGGTACCTACGTCCTTGTGTGAATCTAGCAGAATAGAACAGAATTCTTTGTCATTATTTTATTGGCAAAACCAATCAAGAGAGTAAATTGAAAAATTATCAATGCTACTGTGTTTAGTGTTAATAAGGCTACTGATACCAATATTAATCCCTGAAAATTAAATACACTATGATATTTGGAGCGGGTTTATGAGCAATGCATTTTCTTACACTTGTGAGACAAAATGATAAAGGTCTCAAAATTTAGCCACTAGTGAGTGTGTTAAGGCAGGATAAGTTCCTGTTTAACTGAAGCTGGATTACTTATTAATAGAAAAGTCATCCGAAGAAGCAGTTTATGAATAAAGAGGCTCAGAATTTGGTATAGAAAGGCTGCTTCATGGGTTAATGTATTCACCTATAAATAAAAGCAGTGACAGCTCCCCTGTCAGTACATGCTGATGGACGGTTCCTTTTTCCGCCATTACAGCTTTGTGAATGTGGGAAAATTAATTTAAGTGGTAGTTAATTTCTAATGAATTCCATTCAAGCGGTTAATATGGTACCTTGATGTTATGGTAACCTTCATGGATCATTGCATTATGTAAATAAATTCTACTTTATGCTGGTTTATTAAAAAAGAAGATTGGTGAATCTGGTCAAATCTTTCATATGCACACAGAAAAACTGTTAAGAATTTACTAAAAAATTGATTGTTTATTATGAGTAAAGTAAATTTGCCCAAAATATCCTATAAAGCAAATCATTTATCTTTTATCCTCACAGGGCAATTCATGCTTGTGTAATATTGCCAGAATTATTTTGTACTTGGAGCTAAATCCTGGACCCATATACTGTCTTTGTAAACGGGCCCTGTGGAAGGGATCAGTGGAGGGAAGGAAATCCTGTCTCCAAAAATTTGGATCTTTAGTGCAACTGCACAATTGCAGTACACACACACACACACACACATTTTCCCCCCCCCCAACTCCTCTCTCATCTAGACTGCTGGGGAGACAGCTACTGTAGAGTACTTGCTCTGCAAGGAGTGCAAAGAGCGCACATGTTGAATTTAGGTCCTCATACCCCTGTGAGGTCAAAGGGAAGGGATCAGATCAGGTTCTTAAGGTCTGATTCAAAACCTATTGAAGTCTATGGGATTCTTTCCACTAACTTCAGTGAACATTGGATCAGATCATTAGTGCATAACTGAAATTAAAAATATCTTTAAAAACTTAAGTAGTTTGTTGTACAATATTTCATTTGAAATATTAATAGATTGGTCACCAAATGAAATTAATAGGCAGCAGGTTTAAAATAAACAAAATGAAGTATTTCTTCACACAACACACAGTCAACCTGTGGAACTCTTTGCCAGAGGATGTTCTGAAGGCCAAGACTATAATAGCATTCAAAAAAGAACTAGATGGAGGACAGGTCCATCAATGGCTATTAGCAAGGATGGAGAAGGGTACAAAACCATGCTCGGAAGTGTCCTTAGCCTCTGTTTGACAAAAGCTGGGAATGGGTGGCAGGGGATGGATCACTTGATGATTACCTGTTCTGTTCATTCCCTCTGAAGCACCTGGCACTGGCCAGCAGAAGACAGGATACTGGGCTAGATGGACCATTGGTCTGAACCAGTATGGCCATTCTTACATTTTTAATTGTGCAGAGGAGACACACCATGTCCAGCCATGTGAGCTTTGGGGAACAGAGAGAAACTGTAGGAAGGGGGCACCAAGAAACAGTCAGCAGGAGCAGACAAACAGCAGGGACCTTAGTTGCTGATGCCATTATCAGAGCTTGATTGCTGTTTTTCAGTTTTTACTCTGGACAGTCTCTTCCCTATGCTGATTGGATGTATGATCCAGTTCTCTCCTACAGTCTCTTCATTTCAGCCTCACTCCAACTAATCTCCATGTTTTTTCCTTTCCCACTCTCCCAACCTTTTATCCCTTCCTTTGCGTCTTTTAGCTAATCCCCTCCCAACAAAAGCCCACCTGCCGTCACACACCCCCAAAATGAGAAAAAAGTCCACCAACACAAAACCAACAAAAATCATGGAACTATGCTGTTTCCTGACCATCATTCTTTTCACTCAGCTTGTCTCCCTCTTTCCCTTTAGCACTTTGTATTGTTTATTTAGATTGTCAGCTCTTTAGGGCTGGGACTGTCTTTTATGGTTTGTACAGTGTCAAAGGCCCCAATCTCAGCTGAGGCGGTACCATAATGCAATGAATAATAATTAGTAAGTGTGTTGATAATTTTCTTCAGTGATCTGTGGTCCACTCCTTTGAAATTTCACAAGAGCACAGAACAAAGTTTGCCACTGCCAATGCTAATCCTTTAAGTTTTTAACATTAGTTTACCACGAATTTTAAGATGTCATTCAAAAAGAAAATATTATTTCCATTGCAAGTGGAAGGTACCACTATGGACAGATACACACAACCTGTGGCCAAAATTTAAATAACTAAATATAAAAAAAAATTGCTTAAAGGTAACAGTAAAAAGAAAGTAAGCTCATGCAAGGTCTTGGTGGCTGTCACCATCCCTCAGTGGTACCGAAGTACTGTTATCCCCATTCTACAGACGGGGAACTGAGACACAGAGAGACTAAGGCCCTGAGATATTTAGGTTCCTAAGATCCATTGATTTACCTTTGAGGATCTGGGCCTAAGTGACTTGCCCAAGGTCTCACAATCTGTGGTAGAGCAGGGACTTGAATCCAAAGCTCCTGAGACCCAGGCTAGTACATTAATGACTACTCCATCTTTCTACCTCCCCATTTTACAGATGGGAACTGAAGCACAGTGAGATTAAGGCCAATATATGCAACAGCCCCCACTAATTTTGGACACCTTAATGATTGCACTCAAATGAGACACGACTAGAGCCTGATTTTTCAGAGCACTTAGCTATTTATATTCAAACACTGTACAGACATTGATTATAACATCACCCTGGGGAGACCAGTATTACTACCCCCATTTCACAGATGGAAAAATTGAGACAGAAAGACAAAGTGATTCTCAAGGTCACACAATGACAGAACTAGAATTAGAACCCAGAACCTCCTGTTTTCCAGGCCTATACTCAAACTTCCAGAATATACTATTTTACTACCAAAATGGTTGAGCACCACATCTCCTATTTACTTCAATTACGCTTTTTAGAGTTCTGCACTTCAGGTAATAATACCCACATTGGTCAACCAGAAAATAAGGAATACCCAATTAGTGGCCACCTGCAAACATTTTAGTTTAAGTATCAGAGGGGTAGCCGTGTTAGTCTGAATCTGTAAAAAGCAAAGAGGGTCCTGTGGCACCTTTGAGACTAACAGAAGTATTGGGAGCATAAGCTTTCATGGGTAAGAACCTCCCTTCTTCAGATGCAAGTAATGGAAATCTCCAGAGGCAGGTATAAATCAGTATGGAGATAACGAGGTTAGTTCAATCAGCAGTTTCTCCTCCCTTGGTGTTCACACCTCAACTGCTAGCAGAGCACCTCACCCTCCCTGATTGAACTAACCTCGTTATCTCCATACTGATTTATACCTGCCTCTGGAGATTTCCATTACTTGCATCTGAAGAAGTGAGGTTCTTACCCACGAAAGCTTATGCTCCCAATACTTTGTTAGTCTCAAAGGTGCCACAGGACCCTCTGTTGCATTTTAGTTTAAGTGACCTGCTCAGCATCACACAAAAAATTGTGGCAGAGGCAGAAATAAAACTAAGTCCTCCTGGGTGGCATTCAACTGCTTTAATCACAAAGCAATTCTATGTCATCCCCTCTCTCATTCTGTATACATATTCCAACTTCTACAGCAAATGTGATAGACAACAGCTTAAGTCACTGTACAACCTTAATCTACTTCCAGAGCACCACCCATTTTGCTCATTGCATTCAGTGGCAGGGGTTCTGTGGAAAAAATAGTATGTGTTCACATAATTAAAAACTATCATGAAGCATATGCAGAAGTGGCAGAATTAAGGATGCAGGGGCAACATCAAAGCTGGCCTTTCCTAACTTTTGCAGCCCAAATTTTCTTTTTTTCTGTAATTTCCTAGCACTTCTTTTTAAAGGGAGAAGAGACAAAAATGTTCTATTACAACTGTAACAACCCCAATCACACAGCAGCAGCAAGGTTTAAATCCTTCACTTTCAGCACAGTAGATTTGCATCACTTAAGCTAAAGGATTGACTTTAGTAGCTGGAGGTGGTTATCCTCTGTGGGCCAGCGCAGTGATAGTGGTGGGTAACAAACTCTGTCCCACACATCATACCTAACCCCAAGGTTCTGTTTCCCATCACAAACTGGTCCAGTTCCACTGTCTGAACAGAACCCAGCCTGTTCTGAGGCAATCCAACCGCTGAATTCCATACAATGTTAACTCCTGTGGGTCTGGGTAGCAATTCATCACTGTTTCTAGCTCTGGGTCACTCAGGTGTATTCCACAGGTGCAGACCCCATGCCTGGTACTCCTCTTGGCAGTGGGACCCAAAGCCAGGCACCTAGAGCCCAAGACCAGTGCCTCAGTCCTCCTGAACTCCCCAGTTGCTTCAACACATTTCTCCCAGAGGTCATCTGGCTGTGTGAGCTATTTTTCCTAGTAATACCCTTCAGGGACCACATCACAGAACAGCCACAGGCTTAAAGGAATTTCTTAAACCCATCCTTTACTCTTAAAAAGCACAAGAGTTACAATTTACTCCTGAAAGCAATCTTCCCTCAGTCTGATCTCAGCCCTTTTTATAAGTCTCTAGTTTGGTCCAGCTTCTTCTGGGTTGTCTGGTTCTGGCAATGAAAGTTTCATTGGCTTGGAGAAGCACACTTTTTAAACAGTCTCTTGTCCCTCTTTTTTCAGATGAAGAAAGCTCTCCCATCCAAGATTTCTGTGTAGGAATTCCAGGCCCTCCCTCCTATTTCCCAAAACAGATTGTCAGAGGTGAGCCATTCAAATACAAAGACAATGCTGGAAGAAACCTCATTGTTCAAGCAGATCAGGATCATTTAATGCTGTTGCCCCCTTGTTTGCTTGGTCACACCTTTTCTACATGTCAAGTTCCTGCTACAAAATGATCTAATTCACAATAAGTACAAGTACAAGTACAAGTAGTGTTTAGAAAACAATGAAATTCATAACTCAACAGATATATTTCACAGTCACCCCACTCCATGTTGTGTGGCCCCCCACATCCACTGCTGTTTCAATTTTATCTGTTCTGTCTGAGGTTCAGCTCTCTATGGAACAATTACGAGATAATGGAAAAAGTTGCATGCAAAAAAAGTCTTTAAGAACTTCAGAGTTTGGGGCATGCAAAAAAGTATGTTTTGTGAAACCAGTCAGGTATTAGCAATTTTCACCATATAACTGGGCTAAATTTGAATAGATTTACAGGCAACCAGCAAAATGCACAACCTGGACTCCAAAATTATCAGTACTGCCAAATTTCAAAGGATTGCTGGAATCACTGGTGGTGTTGCAACTATTCAAAAAAAAAAAAAAAAGTCAAGAATCTTTTATAATGGAGAGTGTTAAAAAAAATTTGAAAAGAGAGGTTATAGCCAGTTTCCCCATACATTATGTAAAAGGGATCACATCATTATAGAAACCCACTGCAAATAATGTGGATCCTAATATGGGCAGGTGACATGTGTGTGCATTTGGTGCAAGGAGCTCCTGGCCCTCAGGGATTGCGTACAAGCTTTGGAGACCAGAGTGGCTGAACTGGAGGAGCTAAGGAAGACAGAGAGGTACATAGATGAGACTTTCCGGGACACAGTAGAACGGTCCAACCCCTGGTCTGACCGCCTTTCTGCTGTTGAGGAGAATGAAAGTCTCAGGGAAGGAGAACATCCACCTGGAGCTGAGGGAAATGATCCCCTAGTTGGGACCCTCCTCTTCCAGGCAATGTCATTATATCCTCTCACACTGAGGATACTTTTCCGGGGGAGGGAACTCCAGTTATTAGGAAGAGACAGGGTATAGTTATGGGGGTTTCAATCATTAGAAACATATATAGCTAGGTTTACGATTACCAGAAGAACTGTATGTTGACTTGCCTGCCTGGTGCGAAGGTTGCAGAGCTCTTGAGACATCTAGATAAATGTATGTGTAAGTCCTGGGGAGGAGCCATCGTTGTGGTATATGTAGGTACCAATGACATAGGGAAGGATAGGAGAGAGGTCCTGGAGGCCAAATTTAGGCTGCCAGGTAAGAGATTTAAGTCCAGGACCTCCATGGTAGTATTCCTCTGAAATGCTTCCAGTTCCACGCGCATGGCCACTTAAGACAAGCAGAACTGCAGGGTCTCAATGTGTGGATGAAACAATGATGTAGGGAGGAGGAGGTTTAAGATTTATTAGGAACTGGAGAAACTTTTGGGAAAGGGGAAGCCTATATAGGAAGGATGGGCTCCACCTAAACCAAAATGGAACCAAATTGCTGGCATTTAAAATTAAAAAGGTTGTACAGTAGTTTTTAAACTAAGAGCTGGGGGAAAGCCGACAGATGTGGAGGAACACATAGTTCGGACAGAGACATCCCTTAGGGGATAAGTTCTCTCTAAGCTGTGTGGCAGGCTATCAAGGGTTGCGCAGGCGGAGAGAAACGCCTCTCCCCCGGCGCTGCTGCAGCGAGAGGGTTGGGGAGAGTCCTCTTTGCAGCCCCCAAACAAATCATCCCCTGCCCCACCCCAGAGCCTGCACCCCTAGCACCTCAACCCTCTGCCCCAGCCCTGAGCCCCCTCCTACACTCCAAACCCCTCGGCCCTATCTCCGCCCCACATCAGCTCAATATTGGTGCACATCAAATTAATTTCACACATGGATGTAAAAAAAAAAAGATCAGAGGGGTAGCCGTGTTGGTCTGAATCTGTAAAAAGCAACAGAAGGTCCTGTGGCACCTTTAAGACTAACAGACTAACTGTTAGTCTTAAAGGTGCCACAGGACCCTCTGTTGCTTTGTAAGAAAAAGAGGGAACATTGCTTTTATGGGAGGATCTATTAATGGAGATTCTCTATGACCTAGTAAGGAGAAGAGAATGGAAGGTGATAAAATATGGGTAGGATCTGATGAGAAACAGTCAAACAAAAAAAGAATCCCATTCAATTACATCATGTAATGGCAGACAGCAAAAAAGTGACAAGTTTTTAAAGTGCTTATATACAAATGCTAGAAGATGGGTGAACTAGAGTGCCTCGTATTAAATGAGGATATCGATATAATAGGCATAACAGAAACTTGGTGGAATGAGGATAATCAATGGGACACATTACCACAAGGTACAAAATACTATCGAAGGACAGAACAGGTCACAGGGGAGCGGCACTATATATGAAAGAAAGCGTAGAATCAAATGAAGTAAAAATCTTAAATGAACCAAACTATACCATAGAATCTCAATGGATAGTAATTCCAAGCTTTAATAATCAGCATATAGCAGTAGAGATATATTACCGACCACCTGACCAGGATGGTGATGGTGATTGTGAAATGCTCAGGAAGATTAGAAAGGCTATAAAAATAAAAAACAATAATATTGGGGAATTTTATCTATCACCATATTGACCGGGTACGTCACCTCAGGACAGGATGCAGAGATAAAGTTTCTTGACACCTTAATTGACTGCTTCTTGGAGCAGCTAGACCTGAACAAACAAGAGGAAAGGCGACTCTTGATTTAGTCCTAAGTGGAGCACAGGATCTGGTCCAAGAAGTGAATATAGCTGGACTGCTTGGTAATAGTGACCATAATATAATTAAATTTAACATCCCTGTGGCAGGGAAAACACTACAGCTGCCTCACACTGTAGCATTTAATTTCAGAAAGCGGGATAACACAAAAATGAGGAAGTTAGTTAAACAGAAATGAAAAGGTCCGGTGCCAAAAGTGAAACCCTTAAAAGTGGCATGGAAACTTTTTAAAGACACCATAATAGACGTTCAACTTAAATGTATATCTCAAATTAAAAAACATAGAGAACCAAAAAAGTGTCATCGTGGCTAAACAAAAGTAAAAGAAGCAGTGAGAGGCAAAAAGGCTTCCTTTAAAAAGTGGAAGTTAAATACTAGTGAGGAAAATAGAAAGGCACATAAACTCTGGCAAATGAAGTGTAAAAATATAATTAGGAAGGCCAAAAAAGAATTTGAAGAACAGCTAGCCAAAGTCTCAAAAAGTAATAGTTAATTAAAAAAAAAAAAAGAACAGGAGTACTTGTGGCACCTTAGAGACTAACACATTTATTTGAGTATAAGGTGCCACAAGTACTCCTGTTCTTTTTGCGGATACAGACTAACATGGCTGCTACTCTGAAACCAATTTTTTTTAAGTACGTCAGAAGCAGAAAGTCTGCTAAACAACTAGTGGGGCCATAGGATGATCAAGATGCTAAAGGAGCACTCAAGAACGATAAGGCCATGGTGGAGAAACTGAATGAATTCCTTGCATCAGTCTTCATGGCTGAGGGAGATTCCCAAACCTGAGCCATTCTTTTTAGGTGACAAATCTGAGGAACTGTCCCAGATGGGGATGTCATTAGACAAGGTTTCGGAACACATTGATAAACTAAAGAGTAATAAGTTACCAGGACCAGATAGTATTCACCCAAGAGTTTTGAAGGAACTCAAATGTAAAATTGCAGGACTACTACATGTCATTTAAATCAGCTTCTGTACCAAACGAGTGGAGGATAGCTAACATGATGCCAATTTTTTAAAAAGCCTCCAGAGGTGATCCCAGCAATTACAGGCCGGTAAGCCTGACTTCAGTACCAGGCAAACTGGTTGAAACTATAGTAAAAAACAAAATTGTCAGACACATAGGATCATAGAATATCAGGGTTGGAAGGGACCTCAGGAGGTCATCTAGACCAACCCCCTGCTCAAAGCAGGACCAATTCCCAACTAAATCATCCCAGCCAGGGCTTTGTCAAGACTGACCTTAAAAACCTCCAAGGAAGGAGATTCCACCACCTCCCTAGGTAACCCATTCCAGTGCTTCACCAATCTCCTAGTGAAATAGTGTTTCCTAATATCCAACCTAGACCTCCCCCACTGCAACTTGAGACCATTGCTCCTTGTTCTGTCATCTGCCACCACTGAGAACAGCTGAGTTCCATCCTCTTTGGAACCCCCCTTCAGGTATTTGAAAGCAGCTATCAAATCCCCCGTCATTCTTCTCTTCTGGTGACTAAACAATCCCAGTTCCCTCAGCCTCTCCTCATAAGTCATGTGCTCCAGACCCCTAATAATTTTTGTTGCCCTCCGCTGGACTCTTTCCAATGTTTCCACATCCTTCTTGTAGTGTGGGGCCCAAAACTGGACACAGTACTCCAGATGAGGCCTCACCAATGTCGAATAAAGGGGAACGATCACGTTCCTCGATCTGCTGGCAATGCCCCTACTTATACAGCCCAAAATGCCGTTAGCCTTCTTGGCAACAAGAGCACACTGTTGACTCATATCCAGCTTCTCATCCACTGTGACCCCTAGGTCCTTTTCTGCAGAACTGCTACCTAGCCATTCGGTCCCTAGTCTGTAGCAGTGCATGGGATTCTTCCGTCCTAAGTGTAGGACTCTGCACTTGTCCTTGTTGAACCTCATCAGGTTTTTTTTGGCCCAAACCTCTAATTTGTCTAGGTCCCTCTGTATCCGATCTCTACCCTCTAGTGTATCTACCACGCCTCCCAGTTTAGTGTCATCTGCAAACTTGCTGAGAGTGCAGTCCACACCATCCTCCAGATCATTGATAAAGATATTAAACATAGATGAACACAATTTGTTGGGGAAGAGTCAACATGGTTTTTGCCTCACCAATCTACTAGAATTGTTTGACGGGGTCAACTAGCATGTGGACAAGGGGGATCCAGTCGATTGGGCAACAAAATGGCAAATGAAAGTTAATGTAGATAAATGTAAAGTAATGCACAATGGGGAAAAAAAAAACCCAACTATACATACAATATGATGGTGGCTAATTTAGCTACAACTAATCAGGAAAAAGATCTTGGAATCATCGTGGATAGTTCTCTGAAGGCATCCACGCAGTGTGCAGCGGCAGTCAAAAAAGCAAACACAATGTTAGGAATCATTAAAAAGGGGATAGAGAATAAGACGGAGAATATCTTATTGCCCTTATATAAATCCATTGTACGCCCACATCTTGAATACGGCGTACAGATGTGGTCTCCTCTCAAAAAAGATATACTGGCATTAGAAAAGGTTCAGAGAAGGGCAACTAAAATGATTAGAGGTTTGGAACGGGTCCTATATGAGAAGAGATTAAAGAGGCTAGGACTTTTCAGCTTGGAAAAGAGGAGACTAAGGGGGGATATGATAGAGAAATATAAAATCATGAATGATGTGGAAAAAGTGAAAAAGGAAAAGTTATTTACTTGTTCCCATAATATAAGAACTAGGGGCCACCAAATGAAATTAATGGGCAGTCGGTTTAAAACAAATAAAAGGAAGTTCTTCTTCACACAGCACAGTCAACTTGTGGAACTCCTTGCCTGAGAAGGTTGTGAAGGCTAGGACTATAACAGGGTTTAAAAGAGAACTGGATAAATTCACGGAGGTTAAGTCCATTAATGGCTATTAGCCAGGATGGGTAAGGAATGGTGTCCAGAGCCTCTGTTTGTCAGAAGGTGGTGATGGACAGCAGGAGAGAGATCATTTGATCATTACCTGTTAGGTTCACTCCCTCTGGGGCACCTGGCATCGGCCACTGTCGGTAGACAGGATACTGGGCTGGATGGACCTTTGGTCTGACCCAGTACGGCCATTCTTATGTAGCGTACTTAGATTTTCAGAAAGCCTTTGACAAGGTCCCTCACCAAAGGCTCTTAAAGTAAGCTATCGTGGGATAAGAGGGAAGGTCCTCTCATGGATTGGTAACTGGTTAAAAGATAGGAAACAATGGGTAGGAATAAACTGTCAGTTTTCAGAATGAAGAGATGTAAATAATGGTGTCCCAGGGGTCTGTACTGGGACCACTGCTATTCAACATCTTTATAAATTATCTGGAAAAAGCAGTAAACAGGTGCCAAAATTTACAGATGATACAAAACTACTCAAGATAGTTAAGTCCCAGGCAGACTGTGAATAGCTACAAAAGGCTCTCTCAAAACTGGGTGACTGGACAACAAAAAGGTAGATGAAATTCAATGTTGATAAAAGCAAAGTAATGCACACTGGAAAACATCCCAACTATACATATAAAATGATGGGGTCTAAATTAGTTGTTACCACTCAAGAAAGAGATCTTGGCGTGATTGTGGATAGTTCTCTGGAAACATCCGCTCAGTGTGCAGCATCAGTCCAAACCCCCTCCCCCCCCCAAAAACAAAGTTTGGAATCTTAAGAAAGGGATAGAAAATAAGACTGAAAATATCATATTGCCTCTATATAAATCAGTGGTACGCCCACATCTTGAATAATGCATGCAGATGTGATCGTCCCATCTCAAAAAAGATATATTGAAAGTGGAAAAGGTACAGAGAAGGGCAACAAAAATTATGAGGGGTATGAAATGGCTTCCGTATGAGGAGAGATTAATAAGAATGGGACTTTTCAGCTTGGAAAGGAGATGACTATGGGGGGGGGGGAATATGATAAAGATCTATAAAATCATGACTGGTATGGAGAAAGTAAATGAGGAAGTGTTATTTACTCCTTCTCATAATACAAGAACTAGGAGTCACCCAATGAAATCAATAGGGAGCAGGTTTAAAACAAACAAAAGGAAGTATTTTTTTCTACAGAACGCAGTTAATCTGTGAAACTCCTTGCCAGAGGATGTTGTGAAGGCCAAATCTATAATGGGGTTCAAAAAAGAACTAGACAAGTTCATGAAGGACAGGGCCATCAATGGCTATTAGCCAGGATGGACAGGAATGGTGTCCCTAGTCTCTGTTTGCCAGAAGCTGGGAATGAGTGTCAGGGAATGGATCACTTGATTACCTGCTCTGTTCATTCCCTATGGGACACCTGGCAATGGCTACTGTCGGATGACAGGATATTGGGCTAGATGGACCTTTGGTCTGATCCAGTATGCCCGTTCTTATGTTCATAAAGGTCATATTCACTATATGGATGCATATATAATTACTACTGATTTTTAGAAAAACCAAACCCACCATTGGCTATTAATGGTGAGCAACTGACATCTTTGGTGGATGAAAATCTGCATACTCATATGTTAACTTGGCTGGCAGTAGTAAACTAAGACCTTGTCCATGCACAAAAGTTTTACTGCTCTAACAATACCAGTTGTAGTTAAAGTAGTAGAATGCTGCCCCACCCCAAAGCACATTTCTTGAATATCAGGGTTGGAAGGGACCTCAGGAGGTCACCTAGTCCAACCCTCTGCTCAAAGCAGGGCCAATCCCCAGCCAGATTTTTGCCCCAGATCCCTCAATGGCCCCCTCAAGGATTGAACTCACAACCTTGGGTTTTTATACTGGTAAAGATGTCTTTACACTAAGGGTTACACCAGCATAAATGTATTAGTAAAAAGTAAGTCAAACCTCTGACAGTTATGCCAATACTGTGTGTATATAAATTATAGGGATTGACAAAAATCACACAACAAAGTTAAACACTATGTTTATATCTGTTTAATTTTTTTAATTAGGCTTTTGATCGATAGCATTTATGATCTAGCAACAAGAAGTTGTTGCACAAGTATCATTGTTATTGCATTACCTACTACAGGCTGTACCACTTCAAATTACTATAATTATTTTATCTTGATTCTGAACTGTAACGAGCATTAAATACCTTATAACTTTACAGACAATGAAAACTTAGCTCTACTATTGCTCCCTCCCTTACATGGTGGAAAAATTATATTCATTTACCAACACTTTAGTAATTACCTCCACACTTACTGGAGAAAGTAGGAAAACACCATCACTTGAGGTTTTTTTTTCTATTTTATTATTGAGCATCTTAGTTTGAAATGTCATCATACCAAAAATAAGAATTACATGAAACTCAAAGCAAATGTAAGTTTAAACAAGTTTTATTGTTGGGAGTGTAGTTACTATAATGACAGTCATTTTTACACCACTTTTTCTGATGAGGGGCCATAGTTGTTATGGGAACAGATCAATCTACCACATAGTGAGAAATCCACATCTCAGTAGCCATTCATGTGTCTCTTGGTACTATATGCAATCTTTACAGTGATCACCATTTCATACGCAGAATTAATTTAGTATTTTCCTTCAGAAGCTTACTAGTCTTTTGAGGGATATTTTCAGAAAACAGGTGTTTTACGTGCATTAAAAACCTGAAATTATGCCAGTCGTTGCTTGTGTCTGGGATGAGTTTTACAGTATACAAATAATCGTCCACGTCTGCGAACAATAAAACAGTCCTTACAGCGCCTTTTGATTACACCTTTTGTTTTCATCCCCATAACAGTCAGTACGACTGGAAGCTGGCTGCTTGCAAGCAGTGGCTGACCTACCAGGCCGCGCTGCTTGGCGGCCAACGCTGGCGCGGTCGGTAGGAAGTGTCCGAAGCCCAGGGAAGAGAAGGGCAGGCGCGGGGCCGCGCAGTGCCGGAGGTAACACAGCGGGGTGGCGGCAGCCGCCAGTAGGGTCTTCACGAGCAAAGCCGCCATGTTGTCACACCTGCAGCAGAAGAAACGAGTGAGGGGCCTTTCGCCCGGCGGCCCAGGCAGGGCCCTAGCGACCCCACACCGCGCCCTTACCCCACCGGCCACCAGCGCAGCCACCAACATGCCCGGCCAGCCGCGGGTAACGGGCCCAAGCAGGCACCAGGGCCGTTCCGGCCTGGCTCAAGGGAGGGGGAAGGGGAAGCCCCTTGACCCCGGCCCTGCCATGACCCAGATACAGCCAGGCTCCTGCGAGCCGGGCCCTGCTCGCTGATGGGGAACTGGCGACCCCGGGCCAGACCGCCCCCCAACGGCGCCACCCCCAGTCCGAGCCACCGACCTTCGCTCGTCGGCGGCGAAGCAGCTGTAGCGTGGACTAAGGAGCGCGACTCGGGCTCAGAGGGGTCACGTGAAGACCGAGGCGCTGCGAGCTGAGCCGAGCCCTGCCCCCCAACCAAAGCGAGTCCGCGACTGCGCCGCCGCAGCACGGCCCATACGAGGCGGGGGCGGGTCTCATGCTGCGGTGTCACGTGCGCCACTGCGCCTCCTCCGGGGCAAAGCGCGTTGCGCATGTGCAGCCGCGGCTCCAGGTTGCTCGATCACGTGGTTGATTCAAAATGGCAGCGCCCTACTCGACCTTCCGCAGATTGTTGTTGCTAAGGCGCCTCGCTCCAGTTCGAGTGGCGGCCGCACTCCCCCGGAGAGGCTACGGCGCGCGCGTGTCCGAGAGTGGTGAGAGCGTGACGCACACGGGACAGGTAATGTTGCTGTGCCGGAATGGGCTGCTGGCTTCCCCCGAGCTGAGCCGCCCCGGGTGGGGCCGGTGAGTGCCCCCGAGTTACGCGTTTCCGGCCGCGGCACAAAAGCCAGGAGGATTCCCGAGACTGGGAGCTGTTTGCCGGCTCCGGAGTCGCTCTCCAATTTGGGTTTCCCGTGTCTCTGATGCATGTGTTGAGGGGTGTCACTCCGCTGCTTCTTCAGCTTCCTTGTAACCTGGTGTGTTGTGGTAGCCAGAGTCCCCAGTCGGATCAGGGCGCTGCTGCGCTTGTGCACAGTACAAATATGTGATTAGGTCTTTTTTGCTGGCGTGTTCAAATCTGTTTTCCACACTAGCCATTCCCCATTGCAATAATACTTGCACTTGCACCTGCGCTACGATTAGCTTTTATCAATGGAGCTGTGTGCTGTCCTCTTTAGCAGGCCCCTCAGCTGACGTATGTAATTCAGTAGCTGAGGGCATGTTTAAACTTACTAGTAGATCAACAGTGTTGCAATCAATGCAGTGAGTATTGATTTAGTGGGTCTGGTGAAGACACACTAAATTAAATCCATTTGTGTACTCCACCTCCCTGGGGGTTTGTCTACACTTACCGGGAGATCGATGCGTCGGTGGTCGATTTAGCAGGTCTAGTAAAGATCCCATCGACTTCTGTACTCCACCTGAACAAGAAGCGCAAGGGGAGTCGATAGGAGAGCGTCTTTCGTCCACATAATGTAGTGTGGACCCTGTAGTAAGTAGATCTAAATATATGGACTTAAGCTATGTTATTCATGTAGCTGAATTGGCATATTTTAGGTCAGTCTCTCCCCATAGTGTAGAAATGGCCTGGACGGGAGATACTCTCCCGTCGACAGTGCAGTCACGTAACTGAAGTTGCGTAAGTTAGATCTATTTACTGTGGTAGTGTAGACCAGCCCTGAGATTGCACTTTCACTGCCATGCTTTTTATGGTCCCTCACAGTATTTCCCCTCCCCAGAAATGCCCCCATGGGTCCGCTCCATATCCTTCCCTTACTTTCTTTTTTTTTTTGGTTAAAACACTCAGGGCCTGCTTGGGGCCTGAACACACATGCTTAATTAGCATATTTCTGAGCCATATTAAGCCCACTCAGTGGAATTGCACCTGCATTTCCCCACCTCCTCCACCCAAAATTATGTTTAAAAATATATATATATATTTTTTTGAAAGCTGTATTTTCTACTTTGGTACAATAATATTTACAAAACTTTTTTAAATGTTAGTTTCTTTAGGCTGTTTCTCCCTTTGCCTCACCATCCCTCATGACTTCAAGTGAAACAGTAAAGTTACTGGGGTGGAGAGGAAAATTGCTGGTGCCCATCTTTTGCAGGGAGAAAGGGCCACTGAGACACACACGCTTTATCACCAAGGCTACCACAATCCAGGCTCAAGCCCCTCCCCCAACATTCACACCTGGGCTCTTCCCCCCCCCCCCAATCCGTCCTACTGTTTTCCTCCACACACACAACTAAATCCCACCTTCACACAAGGGCTCTCCTTGATCTCCCTGCTACTGCCAATATACTCCTGGGGTAATTCTGCACCACTGCCCATGCAGAATTTGCGCAGAAATTTATGTTGTTTGTGCAGAATTTCCTTTTTCTCCCACAGATATGGGCTGCAGAGCTGCTGGTGGCCACAAGGGGCTTCTGAGCTATACACTGCGGGGGGAGGAAGGAGAGAGGAGGAGCAGGGGGGTTCTTGATAGCTCCAGTTCCTCGCATGCTGCCTGAAGAAAGGAGGTGGCATGCAGGAAATTCCACACAAGCCTGGGACCCAGTATCAGGCTGTTTCTTCCTCTGGATCCCCTGGGCTCTGGAGGGTGAAGGGTGCAAGCGTCTGGGTGCAGGTGGGGGGGGGGGCCAAGGGGCGCTTGTAGTTGGGCTTTGGGCACTTGCAGTTGGGCTCTGGGCAGTAGGGGGTGCCTGGGCTGGGAAGGCCCCGCAGCTGGGCTCTGGGTGAGGACGGGGTGTGGGTATCTGGGCCGTGGGGAGGCCCACAGCTGGGATCTGAGGGATAGGAGGTGCATGCGAGTGTCTGGGCAGGGGGAGCTCTGCAGATGGGCTCTGAGGGAGTAGGGGGTGTGGGTGTCTGGGATAGGGGGCACCTCATGCTGGGCTGTGGATGAGGAGGGGCTATGAGTGTCTGGGCTGGAGGGAGCATGGCTGGGCACTGTGCGTGGTAGGGCAGAGAAACGGGTTTCTTTAACTCTCTACTCATGGGGGAATTTTTGTGTGTCTCTTGTTAGATATAATATAATTGAAAATAAAATTGAAAATAATAATTGAAATATTTGGAACTGGTGTGATTATATGTTGTTTTGACAAATAAAATATGCAGAATTTTAAAATATTGTATACAATGTTTAATTTTTTGATGCCGAATTCCCCCAGGAGTATAACTGCCCACCTGCCTATCCCCCACTTTCACCCCAGGGCTGTCGCCTCCCTCCTACTGCCCCCCCCCGCCAACCCTCACCGTCAACCCAGACTCTCCTCTCTGTTCTCCTTCATGTCCCGCTTCTCCTAACACTCCATTCCCCCTCCCCCCCCCAAGTCACTACCAGCTCCCCCATTGGGCCCGGACTTGTCCCTTTCCCCTAAACCGTGCTTTATGACCTCCCTTCCCTGGAGTGCAGGGAGAAGTTTCTGGGCGTTCCCACTGGCTGGGGGCGTGGCAGCCAGCGCCGCTGTCATATAATCATAGAATATCAGGGTTGGAAGGGACCTCAGGAGGTCATCTAGTCCAACCCCCGTGTTCAAACAGGACCAACCCCAACTAAATCATCCCAGCCAGGGCTTTGTCAAGATTGACCTTAAAAACCTCCAAGGAAGGAGATTCCACCACCTCCCTAGATAACCCATTCCAGTGCTTCACCAACCTCCTAGTGAATTAAACTAAATGGAAGGATGAACAAAAATAGATCTGTGACTAGGATTTTTTATTTCAAAAGGGCTAACCTTAAAAAATTAAGGAAATTAATTAGGGAAGTGGATTGGACTGAAGAACTTGTGGATCTAAAGGCGGAGGAGGCCTGGAATTACTGTCAGGCTGGAGGGAGTTTGCTAGTGAAGTTCCTCAGGGATCAGTTTTGGGACCAATCTTATCTAATCTTTTTGTTACTGACCTTGGCACAAAAAGTGGGAATGTGCTAATAAAGTTTGTGGATGACACAAAGCTGGGAGGTATTGCCAATACAGAGAAGGACCGGGATATCATACAGGAAGATCTGGATAACCTTGTAAACTGGAGTAATAGTAATAGGATGAAATTTAATAGTGAAAAGTGCAAAGTCATGCTTTTAGGGATTAATAAGAAGAATATTTGTTATAAGCTGAGGACGCATCAGTTGGAAGTAACAGAGGAGGAGAAGGACCTCGGAGTATTGGTTGATCACAGGATTACTGAGCCGCCGATGTGATATGGCAATGAAAAAAGCTAATGCAGTCTTGGGATGCATCAGGCGAGGTATTTCCAGTAGAGATAAGGAGGTGTTAGTACCGTTATACGAGGCACTGGTGAGACCTCATCTGAAATACGGTGTGAAGTTCTGGTCTCCCGTGTTTGATGAATTCAAACTGGAACAGGTACAGAGAAGGGCTACTAGGATGATCCGAGGAATGGAAAACCTGTCTTATGAAAGGAGACTCAAAGAGCTTGGCTTGTTTAGCCTAACCAAAAGAAGGCTGAGGGGAGATGTGATTGCTCACTGTAAATATATCAGAGGGATAAATACCAGGAAAGGAGAGGAATTATTTAAGCTCAGTACCAATGTGGACACAAGAACAAATGGATATAAACTGGCCATCAGGAAGTTTAGACTTGAAATTAGATGAAGGTTTCTAACCATCAGAGGTGTGAAGTTCTGGAACAGCCTTCCAAGGGTAGCAGGGCGGGCAAAAGACATATCTGGCTTCAAGACTAAGCTTGATAAATTTATGGAGTGGGTGGTATGATGGGATAGCCTAATTTTGGCAATTAATTGATCTTTGACTATTAGCGTTAAATATGCCCAATGGCCTGTGATGGGATGTTAGATGGGATCTGAGTTACTACAGAGAATTCTTTCCTGGGTGTCTGGCCGGTGAGTCTTGCCCACCTGCTCAGGGTTTAGTTGATTGTCATATTTGGGGTCGGGAAGGAATTTTCCTCCAAGGCAGATTGGCAGAGGCTTGGGGTTTTTTCGCCTTCCTCTGTAGCGTGGGGCATGGGTCACTTGCTGGAGGATTCTCTGCACCTTGAAGTCTTTAAACCATTATTTGAGGACTTCAGTAGTTCAGACATAGGTTGGGGGTTTGATACCGGGGTGGATGGGTGAGATTCTGTGGCCTGCGTTGTGCAGGAGGTCAGACTAGACGATCATAATGGTTCCTTCTGACCTTAAAGTCTATGATTCTATTATTCTATGTGCTACAGAGGAGGCAGAAACCCCTAGAGTCACTGTGAGTGTGATCTGGGGTGAAATTCCTTCCTGACCTCACATACGGTTAGATCCTGAGCGCATGAGCATCTGAGAGAGAGAATGCTCAGTGCCACCTCAGAGCCTTGGCTCAGCCCACGAGTGTCTCATCTCCAGCTGTAGCCATCCCTGATGTTTATGAGGACTGAGATATTTAAAAAAAAAAAACAGTGCATTGAAGGGGGTGGGCAGTGGGATCCTTCCCTGAACACCTGCCGGTAGCCAGCTGAAACCCTGAAATAATAATAAGTCACCAGGACCAGATGATCACCCAAGAGTTCTGAAGGAAATATGAAACTGCAGAACTACTAACTCTGCTATGTAACCTGTCATTTAAATCAGCTTCTGTACCAAATGACTGAAGGATAGCTAATGTACACCAATGTTTAAGAAAGGTTCCAGAGGTGATCTTGGTGATTACAGAACAGGCCAGTAAGCCCAACTTCAGTACCAGGTAAATTGGCTGACACTATAATAAAGAACAGAATTATTAGACACACAGATCAACATATGTTGGGGAGGAGTCAACATGGCTTTTGTAAAGGGAAATCATGCCTCACCAATCTATTAGAATTCTTTGAGGGGGTCAACAAACATGTGGACAAGGGTAATCCAGTAGATATAGTGTACTAGGACTTTCAGAAACGCTTTGATAAAGTCCCTCACCAAAGACTTTTAAGCAAAGTAGGCAGTCATGGGATAAGAGGGCACGTCCTCTCATGGATCAATAACTGGTTGAAAGATAGGAAACAAAGGGTAGGAATAAATGGTCAGTTTTAACAGTGGAGATAGGTAAATAGTGGTGTCTTCCAGGGATCTGTACTAGGACCAGTACTGTTCTATATATTAATAAATGATCTGGAAGAGGGGGCAGACAGTGAGGAGGCAAAATTTGCAGATGAGACTCAAGGTAGTTAAGTCCAAAGCAGACTGCAAAAAGTTGCAAAGGGATTTCACAAAACTGGGTGACTGGGCAACAAAATGGCAGATGAAATTCAATGTTGATAAATGCTAAGTAATGCATACTGGAAAACGTAATCCCAACTGTATATACAAAATTATACGGTCTGAATTACTTGTTACCACTCCCAAAAGAGATCTTGGAACGGACCATGTTTATGGATCAGCTGCAGATACGAATTTTCTTTCAGTGCCGGGATCTAAATAAGACAGAAAATATAATGTCACTATATAAATCCATGATATGACCACAACTTGAATACTGCATGCAGTTTTTGCCACTTCCTCTCAAAAAAAGATATATTAGAATTAGAAAAGGTGCAGAAAAAGGCAACAAAAATTATTAAGTGTATGGAACAGCATCCATATGAGGAGAAATTACAAAGACTTGGACTTTTCAGCTTGGAAAAGGATGACTAAGAGGGAATATGATAGTGGTCTATAAAATCATGACTGGTGTGGAGAAAGTAAAGGAGGACCTGTCGACCTCATTGCCGGGGTATGTTGTAAAGGCCAAAACTATAACGGGATTCAAAAAAGAACTAGATAAATTGATGGATTATAGGTCCATCAATGTCTTTTTAGCTAAGGGGGTAAGGGATACAACAGCATGCTCTGAGTGTCCCTAGCCTCTGATTGCCAGCGTGGATGATGATGATTGCCTATTCCATTCATTCCCACTAAAGCACCTGGCTTTGGCCGCTTTCAGAAGATAGAAAGGCTAGATGGGCCATTAGTCTGACTCAGTATGGCCATTCTTATGTTCTAAATTGTATCATTTGCCCATTTGAAATATTTTGTGGGAAGTGATAACTCCGCCCTCAATCCCCATCCTCAAGATGACAATGAACTTGAAGCCCAGAAAGTCAATTCACTTTTGTATTGAACTGCCAGCAGATTTTTATTGTAGTTTAAATATTCATATCCCTTAGTCATGGTAACTACTTTCTAATTAAGATACAACTTATTTTGTATTTCAGGTTTATGAAGAAAATGACTACAGGAAGGTTCGATTTGTTGCTCGACAGAAGGAGGTAAAACACATAGTAGCTAGACTCTTCAGGATATGATTTTAATTTTCTTGAGTAATGATGCCTTAAATATTTAGGTTTATCAAAATAAATAGCTTTAATGTCTACAATTTTTAAAATGTGTTACAAAGTAGAAATGACAGATCTGTTTTGCGCTGTCTTCGAACAAGTTGCTCCTCCAGACTCTCGCTGATGTGTACTTCTTTGCTTTGATGTCAGACTGCTTATATACTCCTCTGTTCCACAGCTTTGATCTAGGGGGTTGTCTACCTGTGGAGTTATTCAGGAACAGCTATTAACCCACTGGACTAAGATAAACAGGAACAAGGCACTCTTATTCTAGAATAAGTGTGTCCACATATGTAGTTATCTGGAATAGTACCATGACTAGACAAGCCTTAAATTTTATTTACTAACTCCTACTCCCTCAAATATTGTTACTCTGGAGAATTTCCTCTTAAACTTTTTAAAATTTGTATATATTAGCCACTAAATTTCAGTTAATAACAATACATTTTATTCCATCTACTCCATGAAAATCAAATTCTGTCAAACTGGATTAAATCCATAGATGAATGTAAAAGTAATCAATAGATTATCAAAAGATACTTGATACATGTTTATTATTTGAATTGTGGTAGCACTTAGAGTCCCCAGTGACATGAAGCCCCTATTGTTCTAGGTGCTGTAAAAACACATAATGAGAGAGTAACCACATTTCATACAGAATTTTAGTACTATATTACTGTTTGACTATCCTTTAATAATGAATGATCTGTCTGTGGAAGCTTACTTTGTCTTGATCTTTCCAGCAGCAGTTCCAAATAGAGCAATAATAGTACTCTATTATAGCAGAGTACTGATCATGATTTGCTTAGTTAAAATTACATAACATTTTACATTATAACTGACTTTTCAGTTGTTTGAAAACTTCCTATGCTTGGGCTTAGCCTCTAGAGGCTGACTTGTTTTGTAAAGTTGAGCAAGAATGTTTCATCTGTTTTTCTGAGCATGACAAGATTAGTGAAAGAATTGGAAAATGTACCTTATTACTCAAAGAACTGTTGTGATAATTGGACCTACAAATTTACTCTACTTGTTAGCTCAATTGTAAAAAGTGAGTGTAAGTTTATGAGCTGTCATAATAACCTGTAACAACAAATATTAATGGGAAAAGGTGCAAAAGTGAGACAGACTGAATTAGTCCAAACAAAAAAGTCTCCCGATATGACTCAAGGACTGTGTTAAGATTATGCTTGGTAACAAGAGAAGTGTAGAACCAGAATTGCCGTGTATAAAACTAGACCTAATTGGTGGACAAAATGATGAAGGGATGGGATATTCCACCCATCATTCCCTTTTGGGGTCCTTAAAGAAAGCTTTTGGGAGAAAGATTGGTTACTGGAACGAGGTTCACCATCATGGCTGCCATCCTCCCTCCCTCTGGACTCCTTGGTCTCATGATTAGGATGAAGACGGTCCAGAGAGAGATCCTGAGCAGACCAGGCCAGGAAGAAGGAGCCAAATAACATTGCTACCTCCACTGGCTTAGGCTAAATCCCAAATACCACCTGAGCTGTGAGACTCTTTCTCACCCTCACCCCACTAGTGTCTTCTTTTTCCTTCCCTACCTGATTTCTTCTCTTCTACTATTCTTTTCCCGTCTCTCTAAAGAGAGTCTGGCATAGTCTGCTAAGACTGTATATTTTACAACACTGCTATAAGCTGTGACAAGCAAGAGGCAGCAAAAAGTGATGCCTTAAATAGCCTGATGCTCATATGAGTTTGCCAGGCCTGAGAGTGGCTGATAAGACTGTGCTGTACCTGTGTTTCTCCAGCAGTAAGGTTGCAAGTGAAAGTCAATACCAGGGAGACAAGCTGCAGCTTCTATCTTTGAGGTTCTTTTTCTCTCCCTTTGTGTGTGTGTTTCTTGTTTTGTTGTCTTAGGATTGCACTTAACAGCAATAACGACAGCTCCAGCTCATCTCTACTAAATTCTTATTTCCCCAAAAGGAGAGTTATTACCATTTTCAATACCACCTAAAAGATTGTCAAACAAGGATTTTTTTTCCTTCTTAAAAAGTGTCCAGCTAAAGGGAACAAGGGGGGCATGTTAAAATGAAAGTCTTCTTTAATACTTTACATTTCAAATACTTTGACTGTTTTCCTACTTTTCTGTATCTTTAATAAAAAGTTAGGATTTTTAATGGTCTGTTTGCCATGGTTCTAAGCAGGCTGAGGTCTCTGTATACCAAACCCCAAACCTGGTTTAAAACTGTTTAATGTTGGACAGTGATTGGGTTGTATTGACACCTTTAACTGTTTGGGCTCATATATTCCATCTAAATTAATGTAACAATGCTCAGTCTCTTTAATTTAACAAAGAGAAGGTTAAAGGATGACTTTATCACTGTCTATAGGTACCAACATGAGGGGAAGAAATTTGACTAAGGGCTTTCCGTTCTGGCAGACAAAGATATAACAAGATCCAATGATTGGAAGTGAAATTAGACAAATTCTGACTAAAAAATATGGTGCACATTTATTACAGTAAGAGTAACCATTTGAACAATTTATAAATGGTTGTGGTGGATTTGTAGTTACCGGAAATCTTTAAATCAAGACTGTATCTTTTTCTAAAAGAGATACTCTAGTTCAAACAGGAATTAATTTAGGAAAGTCCTGTGGTGTATTTATATTGGTCGGTGGGGTGGTGATGGTGGTCAGCCTTGTTGATCACAGTGATTCCTTCTGGCCTTATAATCTCTGGGGAAAAATGGGAGTTTGAAAGGAATACATGTTTTGGGCAATCCTACTGCCTAAATGCATAAGGCTGGAAGCTGAAATTTGGCATGAAATTAGTTTCCACCGAAGAGGAGTCTCAGCCTTATTTCAGCAGATATAGACTTTGATTTCACTATTTTCTAGGTAATTGAAACTGGGTTCTGACCGTGTGCAGTAACTTTTTGTTAAGTGTGCACTGAAGAAGGTTGGTGGCATGTGTTTGTGCACTAAGTTAGATTCACAATGTGCAGTCCAATCAATTTAGGCTCTGATCCTACAGACACTTAAGCATGCACTTAACTTTAAGTATGTGTGCAAATATATGCAGGTTTGGGGCCATAGAGTCAGGGCTGAAGCAAGAACTTTCATACACTGTGTATGGTAATTTAGGGGCTGAGAAAGGGTTCCAACTGATCTTGAAAAGTGCACAGTGGAAACAAAAGCTCCCCTGGATCCCATATGGTGCACAAGATTGTTATGTGGGAGTTGGATTGTGGTAATTCAGCGCACTGTTTGCAGTTTGTTGGAAACCTGCAAAACTTGGAAGTCATACAGCCTGAAGCTTCTATAGAACAACTTTTTAATATTATATATGATGGTGGATAGACTTCATTGGGCCCTGTTGCTGTTGAGCTGGCATACAGGAATAAAAAAAGATTATGTATTATAGAACACTTTATTATGAAGCTTCTGTAGAACATCTTTTTAAAAACAAATATCTTCCCCCTTCTCTCCTAGTAATTCAATACCAAAAACAAGTTGAGACCATTAAAGTTGCATGGGTAAGCACTAAATATTCATGAAATACCATAGCAAAGGATGCATGTGCAACCTTCATTCTGTTCTATGTGAGGATGCATTACAATAGTCCTTAATTACATAATCACATTTTTTCTACAACCTTAGCTGCATGGGTAAAGTATCTGTAGTATTGTGTGTGCTAGAGTCCATGAACGTTATTTATATGAAAAGTACTCAGGACACTAATTAAGACAATATATTACAGATTAAGTATAACTGAGAATAATAGGGAAAATGTGCTGCCATTTATAGGGTTTTAAAATTTAATTACAGCATTAAGTCAGGCCTCAGTTCAGCAAAACAGTTAAACACATTAACTCCATGAGGAGTCCTATTGAAGGCCAATGAGACTATTTATTTGGCAAAGTTACCGGTAAGTACTTATTTGCTAGACAACTAGAGTATTGGGTCCTGATCCTGTACACAAAGTGAAATCAATGGAACTACTTGTGTGTGTGAATGTTTGCAGGATGGGGCCTTAGTTCATTAATATATCTTATAGTAAGTACAGTGTTACTACAGAGGAGTGAGGTTCTTGAACAGCCTTCTAATATTAGTGGGGGCAAACAACCTAACTAGTTTTAAAATGGATCTTGTTAAGTTTATGTACAGGATTACATGACTGTGTTGCCTTTGTTAAACACCCTTGCCCATTGAGGTAGATGTTGGAGTTCACAAAACAAGTCCCTCAGACGTCCCTGAATTCCTTTTGGTAAAACTAGTGAACACCAGACTTGACAATCCTCATATTTTTAAGGGTAAAGAAAAAAAAAAAGAAACAAATTTGGGGGCCTTCTTTATACATCTTAGAAAAACCAAATTAGACACAAGCCCATTTTAAAATAAATCTTAGCAGGATCACCTTTAACTTTCCTGGTCTACGTCTTAATTATGAAAATGAGAACGTAAATGTTCTTTGGGTGAAGGGTGAAATCTGACACCATTTCAAATAAATATTTTTTAGTCTACTTATATTACAATTTTTCTTAAAATCCCCACTTTTGTACAGGCACTAAAATATGTAAGTGGTCTCTTTTTTTTCCCCTTCTGAATCTTAGAATCATAGAATATCAAGGTTGGAAGGGACCTCAGGAGGTCACTTAGTCCAACCCCCTGCTCAAAGCAAGACCAATCTGCAACTAAATCATCCCAGCCAGGGCTTTGTCAAGCCTGACCTTAACAACCTTTAAGGAAGAAGATTCCACCACTTCCCTAGGTAACCCATTCCAGTGCTTCACCACCCTCCTAGTGAAAAAGTTTTTCCTACTATCCAACCTAGATCTCCCCCACTGCAAGTTGAGACCATTACTCCTTATTCTGTCATCTGCTACCACTGAGAACAGTCTAGTTCCATTCTCTTTGGAACCCCCCCTTCAGGTAGTTGAAAGCAGCTATCAAATCCCCCCCTCATTCTCTTCTGCAATCCCAGTTCCTTCAGCCTCTTCTCAGAAGTCATGTGCTCCAGCCCCCTAATCACAACTTTTCCACATCCTTCTTGTAGTGTGGGGTCCAAAACTGGACACAGTACTCCAGATGAGGCCTCACCAATGCAGAATAGAGGGGAATGATCACGTCCCTCGATCTGCTGGCAATGCCCCTACTTATACAGCCCAAAATGCCGTTTGCCTTCTTGGCAACAAGGGCACACTGTTGACTCATATCCAGCCTCTCGTCCACTGTAACACCTAGGTCCTTTTCTGTAGAACTGCTGCCTAGCCATTCGGTCCCTAATCTGTAGCAGTGCATGGGATTCTTCCGTCCTAAGTGCAGGACTCTGCACTTTTCCTTGTTGAACCTCATCAGATTTCTTTTGGCCTAATCCTGTAATTTGTCTAGGCCCAATCCTCTAATTTGTCTTCAAGATAAGTATGTTATACTATAATGACACAGTTTTTCTTTGCTTGAATTCATATTTACCCTTCTGGCGTAAGTGGCAGAATACTGTACTGGAGAAGAATCCAAAACGGCAGAATCAGTCTGTGACTTTCAAGTCCAGCTTTTCAACATTGCATTTATAAGCATGCCAGCTATGCTTTCTGAAAATGGAAGTTCAGTGTCTTTAGTGGATTTAATCAAATCCGTACAGAAGCTCTGTTTCATGTTTAGTACTCTTACAGCATGATTGTATCTATACAGTCTTGGTTATGCATATATCCCCTGGTGCCTTGGCATCTAACTATTGGTACAGTGAATTTTGGGAATTGGCCAGTATTGGGGAGCTCTTGTTAGAATATGCATTGCATTCTTGAAGTTTGAGATCCTGGAACTATTTTCTAGCATTGCTGTTTCCACTGAGGAGGTATTTTGCTGTGTTTGTCACTGTTGATACCTAATGGATTCAAACAGAAGCATACAGGACTGTTCAAAAATAGAACCAAGATGATAGTTCAAGAGGGGGTTCTTAACCAGGGCAACCCTTTTCCAACTATCAGAATTGAAAGGTCTGGGCAGCCTTAGTTATGTTCTTGCCCTGTGACCAGGTGGAACATAGCGCTTGGAACTGAACCCACTCAGTATGTGGGTGGAATGAGTCAATACTGTGGATCTGGGTTGAAAGGAATGACAGATCAACTGCTGAATGAGGAAGACTGCTTTTTCTTTGTGGGGAGCTATGCATGACATGCAGCAGCCATTTTACTCAGATCTGAGCTACCACCTCTGAAGAGAAGCAAACTGCTAATGTTTTATTGTGGACTATAAATGTTTTTTTGCTGGCTATAAATATTTAACATTACTTCCTGGTGCACTTATTTTGATGTGGGCAAGTCAAGAGTTGGGCCTGGTCTACGCTTGGGGTGGGTAGGTGGGGGATCGATCTAAGCTACGTGAATAACGTAGCTGAAGTCGACTTACTTAGATCAACTTATTGTGGTTCCTTCACCGAGGTGAGTCGACTGCTGCAGCTCCCCCGTCGACTCTTCTTGCGCCTCTTGCAGCGGTGGAGTACAGGAGTTGACGGGAGAGTGCTCGGGGGTCAATTTATCGCATCTAGTCTAGACGTGATAAATCGACTCCCGCTGGATCAATCGCTGCCCGCCGATATGGCAGGTAGCGTAGACTTACCCGAAGATATACTTTGGTACAGCAGGAATGGAGTTGAAGTTTTTCCATCATCTTAAACTGATAGGTAATAAGGGGCCCAGTGAGGAAATTAATCCTCGTAACCTGATATTATCTGTAAATAACTTCCTTGAGGTACAGCACCTGTGCTTTTACTTAATCCAGAAGTGGCTGGAAATTCTGGAACTTGGAAATACAGCCCTTGCAGTGCTAAACTGCAAAGCATATCTATTTCTTTCCCCCAAAATGTTAAGGCAACATGATGGCTCATTGAGTGTTTCAGAACTATTGTTTAAAATATGGTTAAATATGAAGTAGTTTTAATGGTTCACTTTAACTAGATTTTTAGAGAGGATGTTTCATATAGATGCTAACAAATCTGCTTACTCCACTAGGTTTATTGAAATAATAAGCAATTGAAAATATAAGGAAAGGAAAAGGGGTTTAGTAATCACATGAACAAGTAACATCCATGAATTCAAATCACCTATTTGAACAAGTAACTAACTTAATCATTCACTGCAATCTGTAATACTGCAAGATAATTCATTGTATCGCTTAACTGAAAACAAGATAAGGATTTGTAAACCACTACTTACCTTTTAAAATCTATTAAAATGTTTTTAAACCTCCTTTTTCCTCCCTCATCAGTCAGAAAGATAAATCTGATTTCTCTCAAACAACTGCACATCTAATTGATAATAAATATCAACAAAACCCTAATAACACTGGTCTACAATTTTTGAGACGTCGTCTGCTTCAGAGATAAAATGTGCTATTTATTATGTATTTTGATGTGCTGAAGTCAAATATGACAATTAAAACAACTGATTGGCTACTGTTTCTAAGATATTTAAGTGTTTACATTTTATGTCTATGTATATTGTGTACATAGTAGAGTTTTAATCATAAATTGTAAACTTAGGTCTCTTCATGTGTTTATGGTTGCTTTACATGATAATATTTCACCTGTCCTGTTTATGTAACACTTTACAAATCAGCAAAAGGGTTATATAAATACAATTTATTATGAAACAAAAGGCAAAAAACTATTGTGTACATAGTTTAGTCCTGTTCAATGTCTACTCGGCACTTCTTGGCTTGTCTCTTGTATTCATTAAATGGAGCATCTCTTGTCACTGTCCAGCAATAGTCTGCAAGCATTGATGGGCTCCATTTGCCCTGATAGCGTTTCTCCATTGTTGCAATGTCCTAGTGAAATTGCTCGCCACGCTCGTCGCTCACTGCTCCGCAGTTCGGTGGAAAAAAATCTAGATGAGAGTGCAAAAAATGTATCTTTAGTGACATGTTGCAACCAAAGCTTTTGTATGCCTTGAGGAGGTTTTCCACCAACAACCTGTAGTTGTCTGCCTTGTTGTTTCCGAGAAAATTTATTGCCACTAACCGGAAGGCTTTCCATGCCGTCTTTTCCTTGCCACGCAGTGCATGGTCAAATGCATCATCTCGAAGAAGTTCATGAATCTGAGTACCAACAAAGACACCTTCCTTTATCTTAGCTTCACTTAACCTTGGAAATTTTCCACGGAGGTACTTGAAAGCTGCTTGTGTTTTGTCAATGGCCTTGACAAAGTTCTTCATCAGACCCAGCTTGATGTGTAAGGGTGGTAACAAAATCTTCCTTGATTCCACAAGTGGTGGATGCTGAACAATTTTCCTCCCAGGCTCCAATGACTGTCGGAGTGGCCAATCTTTCTTGATGTAGTGGGAATCTCTTGCACGACTATCCCATTCGCAGAGAAAACAGCAGTACTTTGTGTATCCAGTCTGCAGACCAAGCAAGAAAGCAACAACCTTCAAATCGCCACAAAGCTGCCACTGATGTTGGTCATAGTTTATGCACCTCAAAAATTGTTTCATGTTGCCATAGGTTTCCTTCATATGGACTGCATGACCAACTGGAATTGATGGCAAAACATTGCCATTATGCAGTAAAACAGCTTTAAGACTCGTCTTCGATGAATCAATGAACAGTCTCCACTCATCTGCATCGTGAATGATGTTGAGGGCTCCCATCACACCATCGATGTTGTTGCAGGCTACAAGATCATCTTCCATGAAGAAGAATGGGACAAGATCCTTTTGATGGTCACAGAACATGGAAACCCTAACATCACCTGCCAGGAGATTTCACTGCTGTAGTCTGGAGCCCAACAGCTCTGCCTTACTCTTGGGTAGTTCCAAATCCCTGACAAGGTCATTCAGTTCATCTTGTGTTATGAGGTGTGGTTCAGAGGAGGAGGATGGGAGAAAATGTGGGTCCTGTGACATTGATGGTTCAGGACCAGAAGTTTCATCCTCTTCCTCTTCCTCTTCCTCGTCTGACTCAAGTGAGAATGATTCTGGTGCATCAGGAACCGGCAGTCCTCCTCCGTGGGCGTATAGCTGACGGAATGTTTGGATAATGCACAGTCCACTTTTTCTTCTTTGACACACCTTTCCCAACTGGAGGCACCATGCAGAAGTAACAATTGCTGGTATGATCTGTTGGCTCTCTCCAAATCATTGACACTACAAAAGGCATAGATTTCCTTTTCCTGTTCAACCACTGGTGAAGATTTGTTGCACAAGTGTTGCAGCATGTGTGTGAGACCCACCTCTTGTCCTGATCTCCAATTTTGCAGCCAAAATAAAGGTGATAGGCTTTCTTAACCATAGTGGTTATACTGCGCTTTTGTGATGCAAAAGTCACTTCAGCACAAACATAGCAGAAGTTATCTGCACTGTTCACACAAGTACGAGGCATCTCTGCTCACTTTGGCTAAACAGAAATGTGTCCCTTTGCAAAATCAAACACTGACAAATAAGAGAGCACGACACTGTATGATTTCTAAAGCTGATATAGGGCAATTTGTTCAGCAGAGTGATGTAAGCTTCGTTATGATTGCATCATCCATGACTTCTAGGAATAACATGATGCAATTCATATCATGTATGACGCAATACCAGCTTCAGATTGCATCATTCATTCATTGTTTTGCCTAAAAAGCAAGTACTGTCTAAACCCAGTCATAAATTTATTCATAGATCCAGTCAAAGATGTATTTTAGTCATTTCTGGTTTAAATTGAGATCCCTTCCCTTTATAACTCACTTATCCTCCGGCATTCCCAAGTCAAGGGTCGTATATACTGACCCAATAGCATATCTTGAAAACTAGAGCCAATCAACAGTTTTAAGCATCTTTTTCGTTCTCAGTGACCCAGAATTAGTAAAGTTTGACTACATTTATTTCAGAAGCATTTTGGCTGTAGAGCAGTGTAATTGATCAAAAGTTAAGAACCTTCTGTAGACTCCTTAATGCTATTTTTTTTACTTTAAGGCTGGCTTGCTTGGTCACCAGAATCGCTCTTGAAAGTTGTTGTTTAGGAATTAAAGGCTTATTGAAAAGTCTAAAAAAGGCATAGATGTTACATTTTAGAACAATGTGCATTTTTAGCTGTAATTTTCAGCTAGTATTTTCAAAAATAGCCTAACTTTAGACCTCTGAATCAATATTTAGATACTTAAGTGGCCTGATTTTCAGTGGGAGCTGCTGAATTCTCATTACTTGGAAAATCAGGCCACTTAAGTCCATCCCTGTTCAGAGAACTATGTATTTTAAAGTGTTTGCTGAATCAGGGCTTTATTTATATGTTTGAATATGGATTTAGAAGCCTAATTGTAGGCTGCTATTTTTGAAAATCTCAGGCTTTCAGTCCACGGTATTTAGCAGTTTCTTAGGAAGATACAGTATCACCCAAAGGCTGGGCATTCTCTTAAAAAATGACTAATTGTTAATACAAACTAAAAATGTATTTTGTTGTAAAACAATAATGTGTGAATACCAAAAAGTCCAAAGACTGTCACAGTTCAGGTCAACTGCACCTGTATTCCCCCTCTGTGGTTCAGCAAGTACACCCACTCTATGCTTCAGGCTCCCCAGCCAACACCTCTCTTGGGTGGAGACAAGTGTCCTGCTCCCTTTTGACTGGGATATTTCCAGCCAGAACAGTTTCCTGCCTTAACAGTGTTATTCCTAGCAAAGGACAGTCTACCAAAGCAGGTTTGTTTGTTTCTCTCCTCAGATGGTACCCAGTATAATTGCCCCAGTTATGTTATCTCATTGCGTTTTTTAAGCAAGCATATTTTATTCTTAAAAGCAATACAGAGAAAGCATAGAAAAAATAATAGAAGAACCACCACACATGCTAATAAGCTTGCCAGAGATCACCTCAACTGCAACACGGGCTGTGGTAGGAGCAATCCTTCAACCGTGGTTTTAAGTTAATCAAACCCTTTGCTCTGAACAAGAATAACCCATGACTCAGTGAGTCCCTCATTTATCCAGTTTGGCTCTTTGAAGAGACAGTGAAGAGGTCATTAGCCAGGCAATGGGTTCCTGCTTAAAGTACAGCTTCAGTAGGATGGATTTGAGGTGGGTCATTTGCATTTTCCTTTCTTCCCCTGCCACGCAACTATTTTCTAGGAAATGCACTTTACAAGTATTGTCCCCAAAGTGCTTTGAAGTGCCTAAGATCTCCCAGAGATTGCATTAGTCCCGCTAAAGAAATTCCATGCAATCCCGCAATAGTACACAAACCTTTGCATTTTCAATACAATGGTCTGCTAAAATACTTACACTTAATTCAGTAAGGTTTGTCCAGTATTTTACAGGACATTGTCATATCTGTCTCACTGATTAAACAACAAGCTATGTATAATAGTTTCAAGTTGACTAAGAGTAGTGCTGGTATAATATAGGAAGCATGTGTGAGAGAACATGAGCTGTACTATGTTAGATTCTGCCTCCTGAACACACAAGCCCAATAGGAGTGTGTGTGTGAGGGGAGGCACTATCCATGTTCTGCTGCTGCCTTAAGGGAGGAAAAGAGATTGTGTTGAAACTCTGACCTCAAACTCTGCATTTCCCACCTTCTGAGTGCCTGGTTGGCTTTTCAGTATGAATATTGTAAATTAAGAGGTACATATAATTCATGTAGTAAAGCATAAGAAGCAATTCATTAATGCAATTAAACTAGGAAGGGGGGGTGTAATTGAAATATCCAGCAAGGGCAAGTATAACTGAGATCAGTTGCTTTACTTGTCCATGTTTGTCAGTTTAAAATATTATTACAGTACATTATAATAAGTCATTCATAACAACATACTAACCTAACTCATATTTGTGGCACTGTGTGCCTCAGAATAGCATCCTGGAACCCCCATATTCAGCACTGTCATATAATTATATGTTTTGACAAAGTATGCCTTATGAGATATAATTTTAAAAGTTTTCATCGGTTGAACATTAATGTCCTGTTGGATTGTATGTGTTGTTATGGTATGTGAATTTATGAAGTTTTGCTATGTGTGTTATTGAAATATGTTGTGAGGTGGGGAATACCCACAACCAGCCTTTCAGGTACAACAATGGAGTAGCCAGATGAGCTAATGGCCCATTAAAGGGAATCCACACTCACAATGACTATCCTAGGAATTGTATACAATGGAGACTTCTCAGAGAGACCACGTAGACAATGGAGAATGCTTGACCAATGGAGGCGGACCTCCATGTCTGGAGCAAAGATCTTTCCAGCAAGCTGGAAGAAACTGTAACAGAGGGGAAGTGACATCATCACTTGGTCTCACTCCCCCCACAACTCAACATCTAGAGGACAAAGACTGAAAGGGTGAAGGTGTTCCCGAACTGGAGGGGAATTCCAGCCTGTGTATTGTAGCTCTGTTAACTGGCTTGTACTATCTATTGGGTTGAGATACTGCTTGATTCAAATCCTGTTTAGTTTATAAAACTTAGATCATGTGCTTATTTTTATTTTCTTTGGTAACCATCTCTGTCCTTTATGCCTACCACCATAATCACTCAAAATCTATCCGTAGCTAATAAACCTGTTTTATGTTTTACCTAAAACAGTGTATTTTGTGTGAAGTGCTTGGGAAACCTCAGCTCAGGAATAAATACTGGTGCTGCATGTCCTCTCCATATTGAGGAGGGACAGACTGGGTTATAAATGTATTCTGGTCAGGCTGGTACAGCTCAGGGGAATAAAGTTGGGGAGCTGGGGGGAATTGGCTGGAGCCTCTCTATTGTTAATTCATGAGTGGGTTGGAGAAGCATTCATGTAACTCAACTGGGTGTGTCCCTGCCTGTGGATGTCTTTGTTAAATGCAGTACCTATCAGAGGTTTGCAGCTTGTCACAGCTACATAAGGTGAGAGGGAATCCAGTTTGGTTGGACAGAGGGCTCCCAGTTTCAGGTTGCACACCTGGAAAACCCGTCATGTAGTCCAAGCCAAAGAATATTAAAATTGCAAAGTGAGGAACTTTACTGGTAGTAAATCTGAAATCAAGGTAGCCTTGTAACCTTAATTCTCCCCACCCCATGCATGTGCATTATTACTGTCCTTAATTACTTGATCACTTATTGTTTTTCCATATATTCCATGCAAGTTGAACAGTACATGAGGCATAGTTGTGTAGTGTATGAGGCAGAGGTTCCCTTGGCAAAGGAAATTGTTGGACATTGAATATGTCAGAGAGATGGGTTCTATTCCTGCCTTTGCATCAGCTATACTTCAGAGCCATATCTCCTTCTGTGCTCCCTATCTCCTGTTATATAGGAGGAAGGACTTCCTCCATGCCCACTTTCACAATTACCCAAGCCCTCCCATGTTAACTGAAGTTCCACCCACTTGTGCACACATGCATAATGCCAATGAAATTGAGACACTGGCTCAGCAAAGTTTCTGTATTTATGGTTATTTGATTGTTTTAAAGTTTCATATTTTAAAATGCAATCTCTAATTTTTGCACGTGTGTATTTGTGGGTAAATAGCTAAATCTTGGTTTGAGGCTATGCTAAAACTTGGTTCAAAATGGAAATTATTGATTAACTTCTTTAGCTATTAAAACATTCAGTCTGGATAACTGATTTGATTAGCTACATGAATTTTCTAATCTTGTATTAAAGAATTTAAATCCTGTGTGGAAGACATAATTTGGGAGCAGGGAATCTGTTACATGTTGCCATATGCCAGAACTGTAAAGTAACTACTTTTAGCTCTTCAGATTCACCTGATATAAACCTACCTACCTTATGCTTGTATTCCCCATGAGTATCTGCATTTTTCAAAACCAATCAAATTGCATGTTTTATATAATACTTGTGAAGATATGCACACAGCAGATACTGCTTCTTTTGATTGACATTGCAGAATATTTTATACTCTTGTGTATATAAAACTGATTTTTTAAAAATACCCAGCTTTTCTAGTAAAGTAGAGGCCAGCATCAAACAGGCATGTATTAACAAAAGTTATTTTTTTGGGAAAAGTGGTATGTTAGTCTGTGTTCAAGCCCTAAAGGGAAAACAATGTGTATATTGTTCATTGACAAATACAGGTCAATTAAAACTGCTAGAATAACTTTGTGTTTCACCATATGTTCCTATTTTAATTTAATACAATAAGCTGTACTTTAATAGCTATTAAAGTTAGTGTTCAGTACTTACAGATATCTGTAAATATTTTTTCTAGACTTTCTCCCATTTGGTCTGTGAGATCAAAGTTAAATCCTGTTTGCTGTTCAGGAGATACTGTGTGTATAAAAATATGAATTGTGTTGAATTCTATATTTGTTCATTTGAACTTATTAAAGTCAGCGAACGTTGTGTTCAGATTTGAGGGCAGAATTTGTTCCTTGGTATAAAAGCAGAGTTCACACTCTAATTAGAAATGTGTGTAATCAAAGGTAAATGGTCTGAGTCTTTGAAGAGTATAGACAGTGAATTTGGGAAAGCCTGGACAGATTTGTGACAAGACCATATTTTAATGCAGTTGAATAGATCTAAAGTTATTTTTGAACTCTGTTTGCTTCAAGTTGAGGTAATTATTATTTTAAATGTCTATAAACTATTTATAAAATACAAAGTTTCTGTTTCAGATATATGCTGTTAAAGGAGTTTCTGTGCACTTCAGAGTTCACTATATTAAAAAATCCCAATCTTTTTCCTAACATGAAGGAGTTTAAACTGCTGTTGTTCTATTAAAGCAAGGAAATTTACCCATAGTTTGGTAGAAATTAGATAAGCTTTGCTTGATATTTAGTATATATTTAGTTCGTTCCCTTAAACAATCACCTATGGTTATCTGTTCAATATTTAATAATGCTTCTTTTAAAAATTATTATGCAGAATTTGGTTTCTGAGGGGCTCAGATGGTGATCTTCTGATTTGTGCCTTAGTGCAGTGAACCTCAGGAAAAATCTTTTCTCTTGTTCTGTTATTGCAGGTAAATGAGACCTTTGCTATTGACTTAATAGCAGAGCAGCCTGTGAATAAAGTTGAAAGCCGAGTGATATCATGTGATGGTGGTGGTGGAGCTCTGGGACATCCTAAAGTGTACATAAATTTGGTAACAGAACTTTAATCTCCTTTTGTGCTATCCCCTGTATCACATGTAGTATATTTTATTTACTAATTTATTTATGGTAGGTAAAATCACTCACTCTTTAGATGTTTTGGCTTAGTGAGTTGCAAAGGAGAGAGTGACTGTCACTTTTATTATTTCTATAATAACATTGGTGTGCATGGCTAAACATATAGGGGTAAGGTTTTCTGCTCAGAAGAGTTTACAGTCTTAAATGACTGAACATGACCCTCATCTCTAGTCCATTGAAATTAACAGGATCTTTCTGTTAACATCAATAGGTTTTAGATTAGATCCTGGGAAGAGGAAGTGGAAGGAATGGCATGATCAAACAAAGGCATAGTGCAAAGTGAGCTAGGGAAAGATCAGCTAGGAACAAATAATGCCTTATAAACAAAAAGTAGGAACTTTCATTGGGACATTTCTGTCCTGAATATCTATGCAGATTCATGATAGTCTCTCTGTTTTTCAAAGTAAGGTTTTTTTTTCTTAGATAATTTTTTTTTTTTAATTAAAGCATATCAGTTTAGTACTTGTATAAAATGCTGGTTTGACAGTTTTGAAGACGGAAGTCCTTCATATATCCTAAGAGAGCGTGTGCAGTATGAACTTCCCCTCACTATCTTGCTGTTCATAAGTACTGACAGTTTCCGGGATGCTGCCCTGCCAATGCATGTCATTTTAGAGGAACCATTTCTAAGTGTAAGTAGGATGTGATTATTGGTGGCCTGGTAGCATGCTGGGTGCTCGCCACACACACAAGACATGGTCCCTGATTAAGAGTTCATAATCTGAGTTTAAAATCTTCATTCTCTATGTCCACTTGGTCTCTGGCTAAGATGACCATCAAGAACTCTTTTCTTTTCTTTTCTTTTTTTTTTAAATTGGTGGTTTTATTTGATGTCAGCATCGTTGTGATTTTTCCCAATATGGAAAAACTCCATACGTTTTATGAAGAAAACATATGATTCATTTTATAAGTATATTTATTACTCAGACATGGAAAGGCTCAATTATATTTAAAATTGAAAAGTTTGTGATTCTATAAATGAAACAAAATAATGGAATCCACAGTCTATAAGGCTCTTAGATATGATGTGAAAGATTGAGATGCTTTTACCAACTAAATTGCTATTGTCATTCCCAGCCCATTATGTAGCTTTGGACAAACTAATGTGAGTATACAGAAAACTTTCTCAATGGATGTGGAGCTGAATGGACAGAAGTGTAGATATTTTAATTCACAGTTCTGAATTAAGTTGTCTTTTCTTCTGTGACTTAACTTTCACAATTTCTCACTGTTCGTTTCAGTTCAGTGCAACAAATCACCTTTATAAATATATATTTGGGTAGTAATCTGGATCTTCGGTTCTAATGGTGGAAGATTCTTTTAGTTTCTGTATTTTTCCTCTTTTTCTTCACTGGAAATATCTGATAGTGGATCTGAGAGTTAAATCCATCTGGAGGAAATATCCAAGGCAAAGTGCTTCAGTCCCTTTTATTTAATTGCTAGTTTGCATAAAAGAAGATTGGCATGTTTTTCTCAAGTTGAAGTCTTTGCTTGTCACTTATTTTTGTGCCACAAAATCACTGATGTTGATTTTTGCCATTTGTGGGAGATGCTAAAGATGAATGGAGACTGCTCCTGAATGAACTTGATGTTGAAGAGCAGCTGGAAAGCCAGTGACAAGTGCTTAGCTCTTATGGAAGCTTATGTTTTGAGGATGAGAATGGCAGGAAAATGTCTTGCTGGCAGAATCAGTCAAACTCGTGTTCTATGGTCTGAGTTGAGCAAACAAACTAATCCTATGGTACCTTGGCTCTAAAACAAACAAACAAATCAATTTTCTGCACTTTGAGATGAGCTCTCGAGGTCCTTTCCAGTCCTATGATTCTATAAATGCTTTTTATATTGTTACTTAACAACTCTTGGCTGTACTTGCCTGGACTTTTCACAATAATCTTATTCTTCTTCCAAAGTTCCCCTTTAGGATGTCCCTCAGAACTCAGCCTCTGAACTTTCCTTCTCTTTGTCAGCTACACTATAGGACTGTGCAATTGTCCGAACTCCCAGTGTAGACATGTCTTAAGAGAGTTACTCTCTACTATTTTATTTTGAATAATCAACATACAATGTTTGTTAAATTCCAATCAGTGACATCTGAAAACCCAGTGAAGTTACTTTTTGTGGTAACTTTGCAATTTGAGGAGTTGCACAGGTGTCAGAGGGTCCAATTTGGCTTGAGAAACCTTTTACTGTTGATATACTGATAGAAATAACAGCTTGATTTTCAGATCCCACTTTGAGCTTATAGAGCTGGCATTTTTAAAAGGAGGAGAGAAATAACTTGGAAACTGGGCATGATATGGAAGTCAAACATGACCCCCTCAATGCAACTTCTAGTCAAATTTCAGTATAGATATCACAATTGAAATGTAAAGTTAACTATATTTGAATCAGGATGTTAGTCATTTTAGGAAGAAGATAGGTAAATATACAGGTAATTTAATGAAGTGCAATTTTTAAAATCTACAATAGTAAATTAAAATTATACTTGTCAAGTCTTATATTTTTTTATTGAGATGTTTTCTTTTTGCAGGACAAAGATACAAAAACTGGAACATGTGGTTACTGTGGACTTCAGTTTAAACAGAAACATCATCACTGAAAGATCATCCCTTCATGCCCTGCAGAATTTTGTCATAATTTGTGTTAAAATATTAACAATAAATGAAATTTAAAAGCTCAAAGCCTTTATATTTGTTTTAAAAAAATATCTTGCACAATGGCGTTTCCATAGATTAAAACATGAAAAACTAAGGGCTTGTCTACATGGTGAGGTAATGCACCCTGCAGGTTAGGGGGGTGATTTTTATAGAGCATTAACATATTGCATGTTAATTGGTCCATGTAGACTCTACTGATGCACAGTAAAGTTTCCCTAGTGCTCTTTAATGTAGTGTATAGTACTATGTTGAGGCTTTCTTGAGAACTTTTAGTGTGCACCAGCAGAGTCTACATTATGGGAAGACCGTGAGCCAAATCTAAATCACCAGATGCTTTTGAACAGACCCCAAAATCTTTTTATTTTACATATTAATATTATTGTTGTGGTTTTTTCATTATTTTCTCTGGAATCTGGATCTTGACTATACCTTGAGCAAGAAATTTGGACCTTGACAAAAATAACAGACTACCCCTGGTCTACGTGGACCAATTAATGCACAACACATTAATGTGCTTTAGAAATCACAGCCCAGTAGTGCACATTATCCTACTGTGTAGACAGCCCTAAGTGTTTTGAGAGATGAATGTAAATAAGTTTTGAGGTAGAAATTCTAATATCAATTTGTTCATAGAATAGACCTCGTGCCATGTTATGCTTTTGCCATCTGGGATGCCTCTTAGTAAAATTTCTTGGACTTGAAACTGATGCTGAAATCAAATGGAAATCTGATACCCTTTCCCTTTTGATAGGTTAAATATATATAATTTCTTTTCCACCCTGAATTAGACCTGGGTTTCAGATTAGAGGATATGAGGTTTGATAATTCTAGGTTTTTGTCTCTTGGCTTCATTATTACTCCTGTTCATAGATTGGTCATTGTGTGCCATTTCTCTGCTGATATAAATAACTAACTAAATTGAAATCCATTTGCTCTTTTGTTGTGTGGGATAGAGATTTCTCATTTTCAAAGCTAGAAGTTATGGCTGACTAGAACAGTATATAGTAATTGTCTATATTTCTCAGCCATCTTGAAAACCTCACAAAATGTCTAAAGTACAATGAAAAGGGTTGACCACACTTAAATTCTCTTCATAAATATGAAAAACAAACTTTCAAAGTTTTTCAAAAAGTTAATGATGCTGATAACCAGTAAATCTTGGTCACTTTCTATCTTAACTGCTGAAAAGACATTTAGGATCTGATTGTCCATTATCCTGCACCATTTGTAGTCATTTACAGGATTGTGAAGTAGGTACAAAATGCTATCAGATCAAATTAGTGGGATTTTATAACCACTTAGCACTGGTGCAAATTACTATATTTGGTGCAGGATAATGGAGAACCAGACCATCTACATTCTAGTTTTTATGTGGACTAAGTTCAAAAAGTAGAACATTGAACTACACCGCTTTATCCATTCATGTATGTACAATCATTTTTTTGTGTTTTTCTTCAGCAGATTGAGTGGAAGGCGTGAATCTTCAAATCTTTTTTTCTCCACCTGTACACTTAGAATAGTTTGCAGATATAACTTATTTTATTAAGCATTTCTGTAATGCTGAAGAATATTGCAGTACCTCAGAATAACCTTTCAAGATTCATCAACAGCAGAGGAGAAATTAGATGTAGATTAGCTATCAAAGAGAACCCCCATGTATTTAGTGGAAAGGTAAACTTGAATTCTGTTGCACTCTGTAGCAGCAGACTGGAAATTAAGTTTAAAAAATTGGAAACTTTTACTGAATTGAATACAAAGTGAATAATACAATTGATACTTTAACCCTGTTTATTTTTATATTCAGTTCAACTTGCTGTTCCTATACTTTGTTTTTGATGTAAATATTTCTGAACTTCCTACACACCTGCATTGTAGAAGTTGTAGGATTTGGCAACTGGGGCTTTTGGCACATGGAAAGGCATAGGACGCAGCCCTATATTGTGGGATAAGCATACTGGCTTGGTGTGAAATAATTTAAATGTCAAGTGCTGTCTTCAGGCTTTTGACTTTATTTTAAATGAGCTTTGATTCTGAAGCACAATTCTGCAGCAAGCAGTATCTTTACAGTAACTTCTGTGTCCACAGAATTGTGGCATACACAAGGTGTGCATAAACTGCACATATAAATCATTTATTGTATTATATGCACAGTAGCTATGCAGAAGTATACTAAAAATAATTCTTTAAGGACTTGTGACAAACATTTGGCAGTCAATGAAAAATGGGACTAAGTGATGCCAAATTGATTTTTATTGTGTATGTACTGTATATGGCAATTTTTTGGCCCTGACCAGTGAAAGGCATTGGATTATACCCTGAAGCATGAGATTAGATTACCTTTATTAGTCTGTTAGAATATATAACTACACATACTAATTTTAATATTCTCGTGTTAAATCCAGTGTCAGTGACACCAGACCCTATATTTTGATGACATACTATGTGAAACAGCATTTCCCTTTAATTGGTTCCTGTATTGCTCTTCAGGAAATAATTTATTAATCTGATTCCCAATCTGGGGTCTAGCTAAAACTGCTCCTTAGAAGCGTTCTTAACTTTCTGTACACTTTTTTTAATATCAGGCAACAGCAGCTATTTGTAATCTTTTTTACAAATCAATATCAGCATTTCAAAATAACATGGGCAGAGACAGCGGCATAAGAAAAAAATATATGCCTTTTTGCTACAGTATTGCAGTGGATGATTGTGTTTAGTTGATTAAAATATAATCTCTCAATCCTTTTCAGTCACTGCTTTCCTGGGTAGTCTCTTGCCACCATTCTCCCTGTCCTTTAAGTAAGCCCTACATTTGTTCCTAAATGTGATCTTGCCTTTGGCTTTATTAAAATATGTTTAATTGCACCCAGTATACCACATGCTCTGGAGTGCTGTCTCAGTGACCTGTCCTCCTTGTTTACCCCCTCACCAATAACACTGAGTTTATATATTCTTCTGGATCATTGATTTTATAGGAAGTGTATTGAGAAATGTTACATTGATAGATTCTGAGGCAAGAAGGCACCATTTTGATCATCTACTCCAAGGTTTCTCAAACTTCATTGCACTGTGACCCCTTTCTGACAACAAAAATAGCTACACGACCCGAGGGGAGGGGGATTCAAAGCTGAACCCCCAGGGTTTCAGCCCCAGGCGAGGGGACCTGTAACCTGAGCCCCACCATCCAAGGCTGAAGCCCAAGGGCTTGGGCTTTGCTCTGGGTGGTGGGACTTGGGCTTGGGCTTCAGCCCTGGGACCCAGCAAGTCTAACCCCAATCTAACACCATTAAAACCAGCCACTACCCATAATTGAGGTCCCATTTCAGCGAGTAGCTGTGGATATTCTGGGTCCTTTCCCAAAGAAGACACCCAGAGGAAAGCAGTACGTACTGACTTTCATGGATTTTGCTACCTGATGACCAGAAGCAGTACCCTTAAGCAACACCAGGGCTAAAAGTGTGTGCCAGGCATTAACAGACATTTTTGCCAGGGTAGGTTGGCCCTCCGACATCCTTACAGATTCGGGAACTAATTTCCTGGCAGGGATCATGGAAAACCTGTGGGAAGCTCATGGGGTGAATCACTTGGTTGCCACCCCTTACCACCATGAAACCAATGGCCTGGTGGAGAGGTTTAATGGAACTTTGGGGGCCATGATACGTAAATTCGTAAATGAACACTCCAATGATTGGGACCTAGTGTTGCAGCAGTTGCTTTTCGCCTACAGGGCTGTACCACATCCCAGTTTAGGGTTTTCACCATTTGAACTTGTCTGTGGCCGCGAGGTTAAGGGGCCATTACAGTTGGTGAAGCAGCAATGGGAGGGGTTTACGCTTTCTCCAGGAACTAACATTCTAGACTTTGTAAGCAACCTACAAAGCACCCTCTGACACTCTTTAGCCCTTGCTAAAGAAAACCTAAAGAATGCTCAGGAAGAGCAAAAGGCCTGGTATAATAAACATTCCAGAGAACGGTCCTTCAAAGTAGGAGACCAAGTCATGGTCTTAAAGGCGCTCCAGGCCCATAAAATGGAAGCGTCGTGGGAAGGACCATTCACGGTCCAGGAGCGCCTAGGAGCTGTTAACTATCTCATAGCCTCCCCCACCTCCAACATAAAGCCTAAGGTATACCATGTTAATTCTCTTAAGCCCTTTTATTCCAGAGAATTAAACGTTTGCCAGTTTACAGCCCAGGAAACAGATGACACGGAGTGGCCTGAAGGTGTCTACTACGAAGGAAAAAAGGATGGTGGCGTAGAAGAGATTAACCTCTCCACGACCCTTGGATGTCTGCAGCGACAGCAGATCAAGGAGCTGTGCACAAGCTTTGCACCAATTTTCTCAGCCACTCCAGGACGGACCGAACGGGCATACCACTCCATTGACACAGGTAATGCTCACCCAATTAGAACCCCACCCTACCGGGAGTCACCTCATGCCAAAACTGCTATCCAAAGGGAGATCCAGGACATGCTACAGATGGGTATAATCGGCCCCTCTAATAGTGCATGGGCATCTCCAGTGGTTCTAGTTCCCAAACCAGATGGGGAAATACGCTTTTGCGTGGACTACCGTAAGCTAAATGCTGTAACTCGTCCTGACAACTATCCAATGCCACGCATAGATGAGCTATTGAAGAAATTGGGACATGCCCAATTCATCCCTACTTTAGACTTAACCAAGGGGTACTGGCAAGTACCACTAGATGAACCCGCTAAGGAAAGGTCAGCCTTCATCACCCAGGCAGGGGTGTATGAATTCAATGTACTCCCTTTCGGGTTGCGAAATGCACCTTCCAAAGACTTGTAGATGGTCTCCTAGCGGGATTGGGAGAATCTGCAGTTGCCTACCTTGATGATGTGGCCATTTTTTCTGATTCATGGGCAGAGCACCTGGAGCACCTGGAAAAAGTCTTCGAGCGCATCCAGCAGGCAGGACTAACTGTTAAGGCTAAAAAGTGTCAAATAGGCCAAAACAGAGTGACTTACCTGGGGCACCAGGTGGGTCGAGGAACTATAAATCCCCTACAGGCCGAAGTGGATGCTATCCAAAAGTGGCCGGTTCCAAAGTCTAAGAAATAGGTCCAATCCTTCTTAGGCTTGGCTGGATATTATAGGCGATTTGTACCCCACTACAGCCAAATCGCCGCCCCGCTGACAGACCTAACCAGAAAGAAACAGCCAAATGCAGTTCAGTGGACTGATGAGTGTCAAAAGGCCTTTAACCAGCTTAAGGCAACACTCATGTCTGACCCTGTGCTAAGGGCCCCAGACTTTGACAAACCGTTCCTAGTAACCACAGATGCGTCCGAGCGAGGCGTGGGAGCAGTTTTAATGCAGGAAGGACCGGATCAAGAATTCCATCCTGTCGTGTTTCTCAGCAAGAAACTGTCTGAGAGGGAAAGCCACTGGTCAATCAGCGAAAAGGAATGCTACGCCATTGTGTACACGCTGGAAAAGCTACGCCCATATGTTTGGGGACGGCGTTTCCAACTACAAACAGACCATGCTGCGCTACAATGGCTTCATACCACCAAGGGAAATAACAAAAAACTTCTTCGGTGGAGTTTAGCTCCCCAAGATTTTGATTTTGAAATACAATACATTTCGGGAGCTTCTAACAAAGTGGCTGATGCACTCTCCCGGGAAAGTTTCCCAGGGTTAACTGGTTAACAATTGTTCTTGGAATGAAACATATTGTTAGTTTTTATATAATCAGTAGTATGTCCAAAGGTACATGTGTCTTATTAACTCTGTTTTCTCCTAGAGCTCCAGGAAGAAATCACACCCAGTGTGGAACCGAACGTCCAACACTATCTGTGATTTGGGGGGCGTGTCATAACTATAAAGAGAAGGGTAACAGCTGTCCTGTATACAGTACTATAAAATCCCTCCTGGCCAGAGACTCCAAAATCCTTTTCCCTGTACAAGCTCAGGTAACCTGGCTGGCGACTGACCCAAAGGACCAATAAGGGGACAAGATACTTTTAAATCTTGGTGGGGGGGAAGGCTTTTGTTTGTGCTCTTCGTTTGGGTTGTTTGTTCTCTCTTGGGACTGAGAGGGACCAGACATCAATCCAGGTTCTCCCCATCTTTCTAAACAAGTCTCTCCTATTTCAGACTTGTAAGTAAAAAGCCAGGCAAGGCGTCTTAGTTTTACTTTGTTTTCTCAACTTGTAAATGTACCTTTTACTAGAGTGTTTATCTTTGTTTGCTGTACTTTGAACCTAAGACTAGAGGGGAGTCCTCTGAGCTCTTTAAGTTTGATTACCCTGTAAAGTTATTTTCCATCCTGATTTTACAGAGATGATTTTTACCTTTTTCTTTAATTAAAAGCCTTCTTTTTAAGAACCTGATTGATTTTTTTCCTTGTTTTAGATCCCAGGGGTTTGGATCTGTATTCACCAGGGAATTGGTGAAAGGTTTCTCAAGGCTTCCCAGGGAAGGGAATCCATTGGGATGGTGGCAGCGGACGAGACCTAAGCTGGTAGTTAAGCTTAGAAGTCTTCATGCAGGCCCCCATATTTTGTACCCTAAAGTTCAAAGTGGGGATACAGCCTTGACAGCTACCAAACCTGGATAGTCATTCATTCTGTAAGTGTTCTTTGTTCCTAGATATAGACATCTATATGTAGCCATATTGTTTGCTTGCACCCAGTTTACCAAGCAATCCATATTGTTCTGTATCAGTGATCTGTCCTCTTCTTTATTTACCACTCCCCTAATTTGTGTCATCTGCAAACTTTCACTGATTCTGTTTTCTTCCACTTCCTTAATAAAAATGTTAAATAGCATAGGGCTAAAAACAGATCCCTACAGGACCCCATTAGAAATGCACCTATTTGATGATTCCCTGTTTACAATTACATTTTGAGACCTATCATTTAGCCAGTTTTTAATCCATTGAATGTGTGCCATATTAATTTTATCTTTCTAGTTTTTAATCAAAATGCCATGTGCTACCAACTCAAATGCCTTCCAGAAATCTAAGTAATTACATCACTCTTCTTTTTTTTTAATGAAATTACAAGTTTGGTTGGTAAAAAGTTAGACAGGATCTATTTTCCATAAACCTATGTAGGCTTGCATTAATTATATTATAGGACTTCTTTTAGTAAAGAATTAAATCAGCCTCTCTATTATTTTTCCTGGAATCAATGTCAGACTGACAGGCCTGTAGTTACCTGGGTCATCCTATTTAGCTTTTTAAAAAATTGGCACAACATTAGCTTCTTTCCAGTCTTCTAGAACTTCCCCAGTGTTCCAGAACTTCCCCACAGTAGAACAGTGTTCCAAGTCTTACTGAAAAATGAACATAATGGTCTAACAAGCTCCTCTGCCACCTCTCTTAAAACTCTTGGAATAGAAAGAGTGTTATCTGATGGGACCTATTTTCCTCCCAAATACAGAATAGAAATACACCTCTACCCCGATATAATGCGACCCGATATAACACGAATTCGGATATAACGCAGTAAAGCAGCACTCGGGGGCGGGGGGGGCAGGGCTGCGCGCTCCAGCGGATCAAAGCAAGTTCGATATAACGCAGTTTCACCTATAACGTGGTAAGATTTTTTGTTTCCTGAGGACAGCTTATATCGGGGTAGAGGTGTATTTATTAAATACTTCTTGCCTTTATGCATCATTATTAGTAATTCTACTAGATGGAAATAATACGGACCAGTACCATTGTCAGGATTATTTTCATTCCTAATGTATTTAAACTCCTTAGTGTTGGTTATAGGCTTCTCCTTGTCCTTTTACCTCCCTTATCAACTTTCTACAGTTTCTAATAATAAATATAAATCAGCAGCTATCAGCTTCCCCTTTCATATATGTAACTTCTAGGGCTGTCAAGCGATTAAAAAATTAATTGCAATTAATAGCACTGTTACACAATAATAGAATACCATTGAATTATTTTTTGACGTTTTCTACATTTTCTAATCTATTGATTTCAATTACAGCTCAGAATAAAGTGTACAGTGATCACTTTATAATTATTTTTGATTACAAGTATTTGCACTGTAAAAAAATAGTATTTTTCAATTCACCTAATACAAGTACTGTAGTGCAATCTCTTTATCCTGAAAGTTGAACTTACAAATGTAGAATTATGTCCAAAGAACTGCATTCAAAAATAAAATAATGTAAAATTTTAGAGCCTGCAAGTCCACTCAGTCCTACTTCTTATTCAGCCAGTTGCCAAAACAAAGAAGTTTGTTTATGTTTGCAGGAGATAATGCTGCCCACTTCTTGTTTACAATGTCACCTGAAAGTGAGAACGGGTTCGCATGGCACTGTTGTAGCTGGTGTCACAAGGTATTTAAGTGCTAGATACGCTAAAGATTCAGAGGTCCCTTCATGCGTCAACCACCATTCCAGTGGACATGCGTCCATGCTGATGATGGGTTCTGCTCAATAACAATCCAAGCAGTGTAGACCGATGCATGTTCATTTTCATCATCTGAGTCAGATCCCACAAGCAGGATGTTGATTTTCTTTTTTGGTGGTTCGGGTTCTGTAGTTTCCGCTTTGGAGTGTTGCTCATTTAAGACTTCTGAAAACATGCTCCACACCTCGTTCCTCTCAGATTTTGGAAGGCACTTCAGATTCTTAAACCTTGGGTCAGTTAGAAATCTCACATTGGTACCTTCTTTGCGTTTTGTCAAATCTACAGTGAAAGTGTTCTTAAAATGAACATGTGCTGGGTCATCATCCGAGACTTCTATAACATGAAATGTATGGCAGTATGCAGGTAAAACAGAACAGGGGACATACAGTTTCCCCCCCAGGAGTTCAGTCACAAATTTAATTAACACATTATTTTTTTAATGAGCGTCATCAGCATGGAAGCATGTCCTTTGGAATGGTGGCCAAAGCATGAAGCGCCATATGTTTTTTTTAGCATATCTGGCACGTAAATACTTTGCAACACGAGCTTCAAAAGTGCCATGCAAATGCCTGTTCTCAATTTCTGGTGATGTTGTAAATAAGAAGAGGGCAACATTATCTCCTGTAAATGTTAACAAATTTGTTTTTTAGTGATTGGCTGAACAAGGAGGAGGACTGAGTGCACTTGTAGGCTCTGAAGTTTTACATTGTTTTGTTTTTGAATGCAGTTATGTAACAAACAAAAAAATATACATTTGTAAGTTGCACTTTCACAACAAAGAGATGGCACTACAGTACTTGTATGAGGTGAATTGAAAAATACTATTTCTTTTATCATTTTTACAGTGCAAATATGTTATCAAAATATGCACTTTGATTTCAATTACAACACAGAATACAATGTATATGAAACTGTAGAAAAACATCCAAAATATTTAATAAATTTCAGTTTGTATTCTATTGTTTAACAGTGCAATTAAAACTGATTAATTGTAATTAATTTTTTTAATCAGGATTAATATTTTTTGAGTTAATCGCATGAGTTAACTGTGATTAATCGACAGCCCTAATAACTTCCTATAGCTTTCTTCACTTCCCCTCTAAACCAGGTCACTTATTAAAAAATTAATACAGCCTTTTTCCTCTATTGTGGCTTTTTGGTCATAAAGTAAAATGTTCTTAAATAATTCAAAGTTATTCACATTTCTGATTTAATTGACATTGTTCTGTATTGGTCTGGCACTGACAGTGACTAATGATTAGCTGAAACTTAGTGGGGGTGAGTCTATTAAAAAAACACAGCTTTATACTTGTTTAGTTAAATTGGTGCAACTGTGTGTTTAGATACTTTTTAATTGGTTTAAACCTGGTCTGTAGCTCTTTGGCTTGATTCATAGATTCCCAGGCCAGAGGGGACCATTGTGATCATCTAGTCTGATGACCTGAATAACAGGTCACAGAACTTCCGTGAAATAATTTCTAAAGCATATTCTTCAGGAAAAAAGTCCAGCGTTATGGAGGAAGCTAAACCAATATAACCAAGTTTAAGTGAATATAAATGCCTCCCTGCAGCAATTAGTACTGGCTTACCTAAATGCAGAGGGAATGTGAGGAGAAACATGGCCACTTATTGAAACTGGATCAATTGTGGTTCAGCTTCCTGAGAGCTTGACCCATGGGACACTTTTCAGCAGTAGGATGAGTGACTTCATATGCATTTGTCTGTGCCTTTATTTGTGGATTCTGGCAGAGCCTGCATGGCTCATTTAGATGCCTTGAGATGGAAGAGAGGGAAGTATCAGTAGGGGACAGGCCTGCTGGCAGTGTTCCTTCAGGCATGTGCAGTCAGCTAGCCTGTCACTTCATTGTCTTATTTCTTCAGGTGACCAGAATCTGCAGGTTTAAAAAAAAAAAAAAAAACCCTAGAATAAAGCAGTTTTATGTCAGTCACTCAGGGACATTAGAAGAGGTCCTGAAAATAAGACTTGAGTTTTCAGAAGTACTTAATCACCTCATAGCCATTCTTACTCCTGTACCAGGACATCTTTCACTATGCTGTGGGTGCCATGGAAGAGCTTGAAGCAGTGGATATTTAACACTTGGGGTGGGGGAGTGGTTCACCCACACCAGTAAGGGCTTTTCAGCACCCGCCCTATAATCCTGGGGTTTTTGGACTGTGCTGCTTTGGCTTAGAGCTCTGATACTAGCCACCTGCTCACAGCACAATGGCCTCCCCCTGACATCCCCCAGCTTGGCTACTCCTTGCAGCAGGACACCAATAGCCTTTCCATCCCTTAGTCTTCCCAAAACAATCTTCCCTGCTGTGTCCAGTCCTCATTGCACCCTCACAGAAATTATCAAATTTACTTCCTCCAAAGAGACAGAGCACACACCAGCCTGTTAGACTGGGTGAGGATTTTACCCTTCAGTTTAATACACAGCACTGAGAGAGTTTCATAATAAAACAAACAACAAAGAACAGATGAGAGAATAGAAAATGTACAGTTTTAAGTAAAACAAGACCTAACATGATTTCTATTGACTAAAATCTAACTTCAGCAAGCTACTTTGTCTAGGCATATTTCTTCCCTATAATTAGCTCCAAGAGACTTCAGCTCCTTTTGCTTGAAGAATAGAGTGACCTCAGCTTATGAGAGTTCTGTCCCCTTGTGTCCATCCAGTGATGGACAAAATGGCTTTTTGTCTCTGAATATATCTTCTCAAAGTTCACTCACACTGTTTCAAGCAGTAGGAAGGCTTCCTCAAGGTTGCAGTCTCCATCTCTTGTCAAGATTAAGTGGTCATCTTCCCCTACTTACTCTCCTGTTGGCTTTGGTTTACTTTACTTGTAAGTGTACTTTTCGTTCTCTTTGGTCACATCTTGCTTAATTTACTTTGGAGACACAGTCAACCCTGGAAAATGGCATTCTTTTGTCTAAAACAGGCTAGACTTAGGGAGGGCCTGCCAAACATTTTAGGAACATTTCCAGCACACGTGTAATTCTTTATTCATCATCCCTACATATACCATGCAATAATATTAAAGGCAAGCCTGTTAGCAGTTTTCATAAGACACCTTTTAGATACAGATTATGACAGTGAGCATGTCATGTGCGAAGTGAGTTGTGTTGTGGTGTGTCCTCTGCCCATTGGTATTGATAGACTCCCTTGCTCACAATGTTAAAACAATATATGTTCCATTCTATATGCATCCGAAGAAGTGGGCTGTAGTCCACGAAAGCTTATGCTCTAATAAATTTGTTAGTCTCTAAGGTGCCACAAGTCCTCCTGTTCTTCTTTTAATGTTAAAACTGCGGGTTTATGCAGCACTTGACAGTGGCCTGTAGATTGCTGGGTGAGTAGTGCTCACTCTGCACTGCTAAAATGCATTCAAAGGTGGTGCAAAATAAATCAAGTACTTTCCTAATATCACTTCTCTGTGTAAGGAATTGAGCAGTTGTCACAGGGTATTTCACCTCATGAATGAATGAAAGAATGATCAGAATGGAAGGGGATGTGGGCCAGGATAACTTTCTATGAAGCAGTTTTCACTGTGGAAATTGTCCTGTAGTAATATCTCATATGCACTGCTGTTTTCTCTTCCTTTCAGCTATATGTTCACTTAATACTTCTGTACAAAGTTCTATTTTCATAGAACTACAATCATTCCCAATCTTCAATGTGACAGTTTTATCCCCATTTTACAGAAGGCAACAATGAGGTTAAGATCTAAATTTTCAAACATTTGTTCCCAACTTAATAACCTAGGTCCATATGCATATTTAGGCAGCTAAATAAGGATTAAGATATCTAGCTTTAAACACCACTCCAGTTTGAAATTTTTACCCTAAATAACTTGTCCAGATGCTTATCCGAGGGTAGATCTAAAATTGGGTGTACATCACAACTTCCATGAACACTTCATCAATTTGCTTCAGTAATTATTGTACCCCATTTATGTTCACTTTCAGTGACTAGTGATCAAATTTGGTTCACAGAAAGCAAATGTCAAATACTAATGCTGAGCTATTCAGATTACTAATTTTAATTTTGCATGTGCAGTATTCACAAAAGTGGTATACTCTCATGATGTTGGATACTGCTTGGGACAAAACCCCACTCTAGAGCCTGACAAAGAAGCAAGCAAGCTGGGCAGGGCTCTAACCTCACCCTTCACAATTAGGGCTCTACACACCCATGCAGAGAATATGGCAAGAGAGGATTATGTGTGAATGCTGTACTCTAATGATAGACCTATTTCTGCCACCCTTCCTCATGTTGATTAGTACCTTATTTCTTGAATATTTTCTATGGCTGTAGTGGTTCTTGCCTCTATGTGCTTTTCCTAAAGGAGGTATTAGGAAACTTCCCTCCCACCATTGAGGAAGGGATAATGGGTACTAGGTATGAGAAAACTAACTCAGATACCTCACACTTTAACCTTTGACTTAGGATACTAAATCTAGCTACCTGGACTCCTCCATTTCTTTCAGTCATACACCAGACCACACAAGTTCCCCCCAGCATATTCTGAAAAGCTTATATACCATCTCATGGAATCTGATAATCTCATAAAAGGTCAGAATACTATATTACTCTGCACTTACAGCTTCTTTTGTCTGAGCCTCTCAAACTCTTTTCAAAAGTATTTTTATTCACAGTTAGCAGATAGAGAACCCTATTGCATTTAGTATTGATAAAGTTACATTTTTCAAGATTGAGTGTCAAGTTAGGCATATGAACAAGAGGTGATGAGCAGTACTCTTTGGAAGTAAGTAAGAGCTCAATCTGCTCAACACCTTTGAAAATATCCTTCCTGGGCATGGTATATCATGATACTGGCTGTTTCCTCTGAGGGGACAGGACAGGTAACTCTGCAACCAACTGCCCTCTACAACTGAAAAATCCCAGACCTAAACAATGATTTGATCCTGGTGTATAACGGAAGTAAACATTATATACTTATTTGCATATTACTCAACTTGTAAGAGTAGCTGCAATTGTTCTAGTTTTGTACAAACATTTTGATTTTCAAATATTCCATTTTCGATTGAGCTTGTTTTTCCTTTTTAAGTTTGTCTTGGTTTTCATTTTTGTTCTTACATCTTCCTTTGTATCTGATTTCCATATTGTGTCTCATCTTATTGTTGATAAGAACAGGATGTTTGACAAAGTAAGCTGTTTTTACAGAGAGGATCTTCATGAAAGTGTTCAGCTGGCTCAAAAGTTGTGTTTGAATTATCTGCAGTTTCATGAAGAACAGACTCTTTAACAAAGCAAGGGATGCTGTTCTTTCTGAAACTCTGCTAGTTCAGGCTGAACAGTTTCACTAAGATCACAAGCTTCAGCAGCAGCCTTTGTTGAAGACTACCTCTGATGTAACACTAGTGACTCTGCACTAGCAAAATCCATTCCCCTACACTGTTAGGGCCCAGATTCGGGGGGTCATTGTTGGGTGTCTATGCTGGGTGACAGAAAACAAATAAAGACTTCTATGGCTGGAATGTCTTTTTTTTCTCCCCCTTCAAACACTATGTAGTTATGGTGATATATTGGGTATAGTTTATCATCCTGAGTAAATATTGCTGAGTATTCAAACTGATATCCTCTAGATAGCTAGTTTATTTGTTTCTAGTACACCTCCAATTTAAGAGCAAGACTAGAGCTTCTGACAACTCAGTATGTCTGTGTTTTTAAAAAAAATAAAAAAAAATCTTTTTTTTGTGGTTCTCCAGTTTTACTGAAGTTACATCCTTTAAAAGTTCACTTTATTATCGTAGATTAAAATGATGTCTTATGGGTTACTTAAAGTGATTTTGAAGCAGCCAGGTATGTGGCTAGAACTGTTAAAGCCTTGTGTGCAATAAGTCGTCAAACTGGTATTTTCTCATATAATTGGGGCGGGGGGAGGGGGAGAAGGCCTTTTATCAGTAGAGAAATTACAAATGTGGAGGAAAGATGTTAGGAAATAGAAATCTAAAATGAAGTTATGGTGAACTGAGCTGGGCAAATACTGCAAAATCTCTAAGTATTCGCTAATTTAAAAATGAACTTGTTTCAGCTGTAATCATGTATGTCCCCTGTGTTAGCTTTCCTCAAATATTTAAGTGACTCTGCTTGAGGGGCATAAATGAGTGCTGACAGCAAATTTCAAACTTGCATATTTAGAGTACTTGTGGATAATGCATTTTAAACTTGCATGCACCTGCAGTGATTTTATTTGGGGTAGAATATAGGTTGACGAAGGATATCACACCTACCCCCTCCCACTACAACCCTGGCACAGAATCAATTAGAGTGCCTGAAATCTGACATCACCTTTCACAATTGAGCTACATCTACACAGAATTATTGTGTGAATGTAATTAGAGATAATTTAAACTCTAGCCCCGATGATAATCCTTACATTAGCCTAATTTTTCTTAGAGTAATACTTTAGCTGCAGCAAGTATTCTAATCCCTATTTAACTGCTACATCTCTGTATAATTACCTCATTCAGCTTTAAGGTTCCACAGGCATCTTCATTTTCTCCTCTTTATTATTATGGAGGAGGTAGCACTCAACCTCAACTTCAAAGTTGCAACCCTCTTCCTATTATAAGCTCTAATTTTCACTGTCCTCAGACATGTGCAAATAAAAATGATAGGTCTGAAAAATGCTATGGCAGGGCTGGGCCCAAGACTGAATTTCTCTGACAAAATTCTGGTACTACTTATCTCTAAGAATTGGTTGGATGCTTCTACTTCACATATTCTAATGACTTTTTTCTGTTCAAAGTCTCACGGATACAGATAGGCAAGTCACTGGGGATATAGTAGTATTCCATTAGATTTAGGCTTACCCCAAGGCTAGGATAGTTGTGAGGTTCTGCTCTAGAGTGGCAGTTCTGGCAAGCCACTTTCAGATTGCCTGTATACTAGTTTTCTCTGGCTTGCGAGCCCAGCACTTCCTGCTTGTCTTTCGTAGCAGGTTCATTACTGGGGAAGCGTAATTCCTAAGTGGTTTCATAGATGAGCCCATGCTCCTTGTTCTGATGGAGGTGTCAGGCTTTCAGCCATTCAGGGCATAGGTAAGATGAATGGCTAGCTACTGCTGCTTTTCTTCATCAATACACCATTTGGCCTAGGATATGAAACACTGGGTGGGAACTAGGAGACAATGCATCCTCTCACTGAATGGCATTAATAACTTTATATTTCGCAACCATTAATGAATGAAACTTTGTATCCCTCCCCTAGATGGAGGTAGCTATGAGATTCCTATCTCACAGATTCAGTAACTGAGTCCCCAAAAGTTTGCATAAAAATATTTCTGATAGAGACTGATTTCTATTTTGAATTCTAACATAGCAGACCCAAGTTTAGCCAAGCACCTAGATGTAATATGTCCTTTTTGAGAGGTAGTCTGACTATGTTGTTTGCAGACTGAGGCTACTCCTATATATTCACATTTAGAAAACATTTGAGACTTACAGATAAATGAATATTATGTACATCATAATAAAAAATAGCACCCAAGCATCCTAGCAGTCAGTCCTCTGCTAAACCACATGCTATTCCCAGATTCAAGAAGAGAACCCAGAAATCTTTATGTGCAGTATTCTATTGCTGGCTAATGAATAATTGCATATTATGCAATTCCTGTGGATTAAATGAGGCAGGAGTCTACAGGAAGAGAAAGGATGGTCCTGTGTTTAAAGCACTCTCCTAAAATTCAGGAGAACTGGGTTTTGTGCCAAGCTCTGTAACAGGCTTCCTTTGTGCTGCTGGGAATGCATTGAAATCAGAGGTGGTCACTAATTTTATTTTATGGATGCCTGTCTTGTGACACCTAGAACCTGACTTTTAGAAGCGGTGAACACTCACCATTCCAATGAAGTCAGTGGCACCTGTGGGTGCTCAAAACCTGAAATATTAGGCCCTTGATGTCTTAAGGTGAGAGCACACCAGATACTGAAATCAAAAGTTCACCATAGTATCTCAGAACAACAGGATGTCTAGGTGCTTTTGAAAGCTGCTTCTCAGCACCTATCTGTACCTTTTAGGTGCCTAAATACCTTTAAAAAATAAGTGACTTAGATGCTCAAGATCCATTTTCAAAAGTGCCTGTGTGACATAAGAGCCTAAATCCCATTGACTTTCTCAGAGACTCTACAATTCTCAGTGCCCAAGTTTAAGGAAAATGGTTTTTAGGCTCCTAAGTCAAGCACTTTTGAAAGAACTCTCTGGTATTGCAATGCAGATACATAGAATTAAGGTTGCAGAGGCCACATAATTAATCTCTCTCATTGTTCTGAAATAAACTATATTGTAAGTATGAAAAAAATTCAAACAAAAAAATTTACATGGACTTCATGATTGTAGCTATACAACAGGGCTCCTTATGCTGCTTGTGCCCTTCCTGAACATCAGAGGATCACTCCCCAAAGTAAGCTTAAAAACTATGAGAAACCTGAGAAATGCAGAATTAATTTTACTTTCCCCATAGAATACAACCATACAACTTTAATTCTAGTCTCATAGGAAAACTAAGAACATCAAAATGCCTTAATCCTCTCTAACAAAACCAGCCATTTTTCCTGTGCCCACTGGAACTTCAATTCCAAGTCATGCAGTACAGTAGGGCCTTCAGTGTGATCTTTGTAGCAGCATTGATCAGGAAAGTAAGTGCTGCTGGTCAGAGATCTCACTTGAGACACTGAGCTGCCTCTCTTCTTTGCTTCCAGCTGTATGAATCCAATGAAAGAGGCTGACAATACATTAGAGCAGTGTTTCCTAAACTTGGGATGCCGCTTGTGTAGGGAAAGCCCCTGGCAGGCTGGGCCAGTTTGTTTACCTGCCGCGTCCTCAGGTCTGGCCGATTGCGACTCCCACTAGCTGCGGTTTGCCGCTCCAGGCCAATGAGAGCTGCTGGAATCGGCGGCCAGCATGTCCTTCGGCCCGCACCACTTCCAGCAGCTCCCATTGGCCTGGAGCGGCAAACCATGGCCAGTAGGAGCTGTGATCAGCCTGATCTGTGGACGTGGCAGGTAAACATACCGGCCAGGCCCGCCAGGGGCTTTCCCTAAACAAGCGGCGTCCCAAGTTTAGGAAACACTGCATTAGAGGATTTTGCTGAGTCTCTTTCCTGAAGGTCAGATCACTAAAGGTAAATATTCCCACTTCCAAAAGAAAGATGAAACCAGTTGTTGGCAGCTCAAATGGGGTGGAGTTAAGGGCATGTGGCTGTGTATTAACTCTTTTCCCAGCTTTTTAATGCTCTTGTTTTTACTGTAACTCTAACACTCTTGGAAGATATATGCAGGGGAACTTTAATTCCACATTTCCTGGATTTCCAGCTCTTGAGGTTTGGAGATTGACACTTGTGCTCTTGATGAACATAAGTTTCAGAGGGCATTTTTGCAGAATTGTAACTAATATAGAGTTAAGGAAATTGTTGCAGGTGAATAAGTTATGCTCACCCCCTCAAGAACAGAACCCTATCTGACCAATCACAATCAATGAACAGAACTCAAATTTAAAATCAAGTGCTGACTTACCGCAGCAAACTGTTCAGTCACTTTGGATAGTGAAAATAACCAAAACCAAAAAAGCTGAGGGGATCCTAATAATGAATAAAGCCAAGATGATTTTTTACATTCTGTGAGCAGAATAAGGGTTGAGGCCAAAATTTGCTAAGTACCTAGTCCTCAGTGAAATAATTGATCTATCTTTAAAACTATAACTCTAACTTCCTGAAGTTTTAAGTTCAGAAGTCTATATTGAGCAAATAAATTCCAAAGGCTGATAGCTTAGTGCCATGGCCTCATTCCAACTGCTTTGTGCAGTTCAGGGAGTGCAAAGTATTTGGAAATCTACCCTAATGAAGCAGATGGGGATTTTCCTAGTAAGGTGATAACGCTATATAGCATAAAGCTGGCATCTTCAGCGCTACATTGCTTATTCCTTTCTGTGTAATGGGTATGTTGGAGGAGACTGGGGCAGGAGAGACTGTGGCTAGAATATTCTTACCACCAGCAGTTTAGAACAGCAGGTAGGCTGGCCAGGTATGCTGCATTTATGGCTGCTTTATGTTGCTGTAGAAGTGCAAAGCAGCTAGAGTGTACTGGTAAATTCTGAATATGTCCTCTGTAACAATGTCACTTTTACAAGTGCCTTTCTTAAATCTGTACATGTAATACATGATGTATGTAGTTTGCTAAAAATGAAGTGGGACAGCCTTTACCTAAAGTCAGTTGCCATTAGATTGATTAGCTTTCCGGATGACAAACCAAAGGTTCACATCAATAGCCAATTCACCAGCTTATCACTGAGCAAGTCCACCAGATTTTCTGGAGTTCTCAAATTTTGGGAACAATACTGATTTTTATTCTCTGGGCCAATATTATTGAGAGGTGGTTATCTTTTTTTGGATGGTATAGGGTATGTCATGCAAGTTACTTTGTAACACTAACTAATACAATAGCATATCTGTATGTTACAGATTGTGTAACTTGTCTCTAACCTCCTCTTTGGAGTACAGAATGTAACCCAATCTACTTTATCTCCCTGGAAATCAGCATTTCTGCAAATCATCTCCATGGAGGAAAAAAAATAGCAAAATGACATAAAATTGACACTTGATACAAGGGCTGGAAACCCTTCTGAATTCTCCATCTGAGTGAATTCAAGAGAGAGAATTTTCAGGGATATAGCCCACAGCAAAATTATAGGAGTTTAGAGGGAGATTTCTGATCCTCTCAGGAGATAGGATGGGCAGAAAGGGCCAGATAGTTGGCTGGTGAAAATCAGCATAGTTTTGTTAGACTTTTGCTATCTGCCTTCACCAGAATCTTCTACCCTGGCCCTGGGCCCTTTAAATTAAGCCCTTTGCCCAGGCTTCCAAATGAGACTTGTCCCCCTTCTCACGATTTACACTACTTTGCCAGGGGTGGAACCCAGGCATGCCCATTATTCCAGATTCTAACCCCGGGACCCTATAAACAGCAGCCACATACTGCAGACGTCAGTTCATTGCTGCTACTTCCCTGGACCTCTTCTCACCAGGCCTCTTCATCTTCTCCCTTTACCTCAGGGTTTAAGTTCTCAGGTCTTTTCTCTTCCAGCTTCAGCAAATGCAGCCAGAACCAAACTCTAGTTATCCCTCAAGTGCCATTAGCCAGAAAGTGCACTGTTTGACAAGTCCTTACTGGTTAATAGCAATAAAATGGTATTTTTAAAAGTACTATAGCAAGTAGTGGAAAGATGGATTCCAGAATAGGCCAGTTCAGTGATGGTGCTTGATATTAACTTCCTAAGTAAAGTCTTGTGCCAAGGTGAATATATAGCATTCTTTCCTTTTACTTTTCCCTTCTGGTTATTTCAGATCAGTGAAAGTGTGGAACCAGAGTGGATGAAACTACAAATTAATTAGCTAGTAGATACTATGTGAATTTAAGATCATTGTATTCTCAGAGATATTTGGGGTTATTCATCTTCATTTCTTCTTACTTTCATGCGATCGTCTCTTAATCATATTTATGAAAGGAGCACTACAGTGGGTGGTAATGTGCAAGGTATATGTACACTTTTCCATGTTGGTAAATTCTGTCTTACATACAAAACATCAGTTATTATTTTTATATATGTTATATTTGGAGTGGAGAAGTAGATCTTCTATCCTTTAACAAAATATAATTTTAAAACAGTTATGGACCTTATCTGTGAATGTATACAAAATTAGATTAAAATTTGTTTAATAAAATATTTGGATGGTGTGCCAGTGAAGCCAAGGAAACTCACATTGTCAGCTCATCACTATGAACCCCATGGTACCATCTAAAGTGTTTCATGTATCATTCATTATAGCAGGTAGGGCAACATGAAAATGTGGTTCACTTTAGCAGTGTTTTCCTCCAGGACAACTAGGTTAACTGACTTAATAGTTTATTCTTAATGTTCTATTCTTTTATTCTGAGACCTAATAACTCAAAGTGCCCAAAAATAATTCAAATCCTTCTTGCTTGGCAGCAGATCACCTATGAAATATTTTCTGGCCAAAGTTTATTATTTTTTAATATAAAATGTGAAAAAAACCCTAATACATTCTGTTGACAAGTCATAGTATAGATGTTGGTTTTATATAAATATACACTTCCAGGCAAAAATCAATTTCTCACTTCTTCCCTCCATACAAATTCCACTGAGAAAAGTATGTACTAAATTCTCACTAAAATTCCTAAATTACTTTCTGTTCAATAGCTATTAAACTCTACAAATTGGCAGCATGGAGTCCATTTTTAGCAGTTCTTGACTGCCAAGAGCCATGGATGGTATGCCAAATAAAAAATTACATATACCAACAAATCAAATGTATAGAGGGGTTAATGGTATTCACACTAGCTTATTTTAATTTTTTACTCAGATTTTCTCAGATTACAGAAAATATATAATATCTGTCATAGGGCACAAGTTTTGGAAGACACTAAATACCAGATATCCATAGGAAAAAATGAAATATGTTTCAAATTGATACGCAATAATATTATCTGGAAGATATCCCTAGAGGAGACATTTACAGTCTTTCATAGAAAATCATAAAGAGGAACAACCTTAGGCAGTCTTCAGACCCAGTTCTTACTTTTCAGAATAGGTATATGTCCTTACCTTCTGAAAAAGGTAGAAGAAAGCTGTACCATAACCTATCAACAATCAATCAGAAAACAGCATGTAACTTGCATGAAATCTTTCTTGGGAATATGACTTAAAACAGTCAAAGTGAGCATTTGACTCAGATAAAATTTACCTTAAGAAAATCTCTCTTGGTTAGATTTCAATAAGGTAACTGTCACAAGTTCAAGGACAATGTTGTTTTGGGCTCCATAATCAGGGAAATCATATCATAGACAAGGAACTAATAGTGATTCTCCATACAGCTCTGGTTTGGCTACATCTAGAATAAAGTGTTCAGTTCTGCACAATACACTACCAGACAGACAAATTGTTCAGGCAAGAGTAACTATAATTACCAAAGGGAAGGAGAGTGATCATTAAAAGACAAATGAGGGTGACACAGGGTAACAGACCAAAAAACCCAAATAAACCCCCCAAATCCCAAATATTTGTAGACTGTAAAAACTAACAACAAAAAGCAATAATTGGGTGAGTGAAGTGAAGCCCTACACTCTACTCAATGGCATTACTCTGTCTGTCTGCCTATAACAAAATAACTTTTGAAAACTACATCCTTCCAATTCCACAGTTTCAGGGAATGTTCTAGGAATCAATGAACAGGACCCTACTGATTTTGGAGCCAACCAGAACCAGAAAAAAACGATTTCTACTAAAAATGGGTGATTGACTGATTTGAATCTGTCATCATAATCACACTGGGGAGCTTCTGGATTCTGAGGAGAAACAGGGGAAACACAGAGACCCTGGCATGGGGTGGGAAAATGGGGTACACTGTAATGCAGATGGGGGAGCACACATGATTAGGGTTAGGGGGATGGGAGTGTGGGACACAGAGTTGAGGTTAGGGTTTGAAACAGAGAGAGAGACTGAAAGGTGAGACACAAGAAGATTGTGGAGAACAATGGTGGTATGCAAGCAGCTGTATGTGTACAATGAACTTGGCCTACAGAAGTGACACTGTGTGCAACCTCCTAGAGGGTTACATATCTGTTGCTCATGTTGGCCGAACTCCGTGTGTTATCCAACTTTTTAAGTGCAAGTGGAGGCCTGGCTGAGAGGGCTGGATGGAGTTGGAGGGTAAGGATCCTGACGGGGGGCTGGCAAGAGTGGGGATGAGAGTCCTAGCTAGGGAGCCTTGCAGGAGTGGGGAAGAGGGGCCCAGTTAGGGGAGGCTTGCCATAGTGGGGATGCAGCGATTACCTCATGTGGCTCCTAAAAGCTATCTGCACACCCCTCTCGCTGTGGCTCCTAGGCTGGGGAGACACGGGGTCTCTCCGCAGCACCACCCTCGCAGCTCCCACTGGCCGCAGCTCCTGGCCAATGGGAGCTGTAGATTCACCTCTTGGGGCAGGGGCAGCATGTGGAAACACCCCCTCATCCCGGTCCATAGGGCCGTTCCGGCCATTTCCGAGAGTGGTGTGGAGTGAGGCCGGGCAGGAAGCTGCCTTAGTCCCGCTGCACTGCCAGAGGTGGTGGCGGTGGCCGGGTACCTACAGGCAGTAGCGTAGCTAAAGGGGAGGAGCGGGGTAACGGCCACTCTCCCACCAAGCCCAAGCGGCGCCTTTTCAATTTCTTGGCACCTTTTTAATTTTTACTCACCCGGTGGCGCTTTTACTGACGGAGCGGCGCTCCAGATCTTCGGTGGCACTTCGGTGGCGGTCCTTCACTCGCTCCAGGTGTGTTTGGCAGCACCAAAGGACCTGCCGCCGAAATGCCGCTGAAGACCCGTGGAGCGTGTGAAGGACCTGCTGCTGAAGACCCAGAGCCCCCGGGTGAGTAAAAGGCGCCGCAGCAGGTGGCACCTTTTTTTGTGATCGCTCCCCCTGATCACTACACCTGGGTACGCCACAGCCCCCAGGCCCTTTTAAATCACCTGGGGGCAGCAGGCAAGGCCGGGAGATGCTCCAGAGGAGGTGCGCGGGGGCGGCAGGGGGAGCCGGGTGAGAGACCTGACCTCAAACTTTGGTGCAGTTGGGCCCCCAGGTCCTGAATATTCCTGGTCCCATATAACTCACCTTCCCTGATTCTGCGGACTTTCAATCTCAACCCAAACACCAGCTCTCAGGTTTGACCAGCTGTATGAGTTGAGCCTACAACCAACTGGGATAGTCCCATGGTAGAAGAAAGAGAATTATATGGATATTGAAATCACCAAGCACAATCAGACTGGGTTACTTCAGTGTTATAGCAGTAAGACATTCCATCAGCTTAACTAGGGACTTTGCTGTGTAGCAAGACAAACCATTCATGAGAACCATCCTCATTTTAACACCATCTCAGGACTCCCATAGTAGATGGAACACTGTATCAGATCCATGTTTTGGGTGGAAGACCTCCTGCATTTATAGGCTAGATGCTATGTCTCTCTCTCTCTATGATCCTTCTTAGTTCATATGGTACCAAGTAGCCTGCCAGCACCACCTGGGCCAAAATTGGTCCACTGGCATAATCCAACCATATTTCAGTAAGAGTTGCAAAATTGGGGACCTTACTTCTGATTAAATCATAGATATACTAATAATAGATGTTTATGATTATGCCTAAATTAGGTCTCAGATCTCCAGCTACCACCTGTCTTGGGGCAGAGACACTTGTCCCACTGCCTTCTGACTGGGATTTTTTAAGGGTGCACAACTCCTTGCCTTTCATTGTGATATCCCTGGCAAGCCAGTCTGTCTAATGGCCAATGCCTGTGCATTGTTTTGTCTCTGAGGGCTATGAATAGCATATTGCCGGCAGTTAAAAGCTACCACACAGCTCTTTTTATGCAAGCACATTTATTCTTCAGATAAAATCATTACCAGAGAAAAACCATAAAAACAGTAAACAGATTTAAATACATACTAAACGTACCAGGAATCACCCATCAGTCTTATGAGACCCTACTAAGGCAAAGTCTTTCCAACCCTTCCAACCTTTCCAACCCCCCAGGGTTGGGGCCCTGCCTTGAACAGAAGGTAGATTTGCTAGATTACAAAGAAGGCCCTGAGTCAGTTTGCCTTTTTATGCCCCCCTACTGTTTTTGGTTTCTGGAGGAGTTGTGGTACACCTCCTCTTCCCCTGGAGTTGCATACAGTCTGTGGTTTACAGTGATGCCTAAACCATTCATAAGCTTAATACATTATGGTCCCCAAAAATAATGCATCTAGTTGCAATTTCTGTCACAGTGTCATCTTCAAATTTTGTACCTCACTGCTCATCCCCCTTTCCAGTTTGTTAATAAATACATTAAACAATATCAGATTATTAACAAAATGGTCCTTTCTGGCCTTAAAATATATGAATCTATTAATCATCATAGACACAGGTAGTTGTCATAACTATAAAGGGAAGGGTAACAGCTATCCTGTGTACAGTACTATAAAATCCCTCCTGGCCAGAGACTCCAAAATCCTTTTCCCTATAAAGGGTTAAGAAGCTCAGATAACCTGGCTGGCATCTGACCCAAAGGACCAAGATACTTTCAAATCTTGCAAGGGTGGGGGGGGGGAGGCTTTTGTTTGTGCTCTTTGTTTGAGTTGTTCGTTCGCTCTCGGGACTGAGAGGGACCAGACATCAGTCCAGGTTCTCCCCATCTTTCTAAACAAGTCTCTCCTATTTCAAACTTGTAAGTAAAAAGCCAGGCAAGGCGTCTTAGTTTTACTTTGTTTTCTCAACTTGTAAATGTACCTTTTACTAGAGTGTTTATCTTTGTTTGCTGTACTTTGAACCTAAGACTAGAGGGGAGTCCTCTGAGCTCTTTAAGTTTGATTACCCTGTAAAGTTATTTTCCATCCTGATTTTACAGAGATGATTTTTACCTTTTTCTTTAATTAAAAGCCTTCTTTTTAAGAACCTGATTGATTTTTTCCTTGTTTTAGATCCAAGGGGGTTGGATCTGTATTCACCAGGAGTTGGTGGGAGAAAGAAGGGGGGATGGTTAATTTTTGCTTGTTTTAGATCCAAGGGGGTTGGATCTGTGTTCACCAGGAGTTGGTGGGAGGAAGGAGGGGAATGGTTAATTTCTCCTTGTTTTAGATCCAAGGGGTTTGGATCTGTATTCACCAGGGACTTGGTGAAAGGTTTCTCAAGGTTTCCCAGGGAGGGAATCCATTGGGATGATGGCAGCGGACCAGACCTAAGCTGGTAGTTAAGCTTAGAAGTTTTCATGCAGGCCCCTACATTTGTATCCTAAAGTTCAAAGTGGGGATACAGCCTTGACAGTAGTACACTAGTTGACAGAGTTGTTGTTATTGCTCTTCGTAGTGTTGTGGATCTGTCACAACTCCTTGGCTTTACTTCTGCACTAGAACTCATCTCTGCTATAGCCAAGGTTCTGCATTTTTCTGGTAGCTACCAGTAAATTTGCATTCCAGCAACTATTGGAAAGATGAAACTAGACATGCGCCTTTCTCTAGAGAGCAAATCTATAGATTAATTATGTGTGGAGTTGAAAGCGCTGCCTGTTGTTAAGGTTGCCCAACACTTCCCACTACAGAACCCTACTTTCTGTTGTTGATTACATTTTGGTAAAGTTATAATTTGGGCTGAAATTCTCCATGCAAGGTGTCTGCTTCAGCCTAAGGATCAGGGTAGGGGAAAATACATCGTTTTGCCCATGTTTAAAAATTCTGATGACATTTTCTTTGAAAACCTGTAGTGGCCCCATGCTTTGAAGCAGACAGTTGAAATTTAGTGATGGTGGTAGTAGCGGTGGTGGTGTGTGTGTGTGTGTGGGGGGAGGTTGTATCAGGGATGTGGTTTGTGCTGTCCATCAGAAAAGTTATTCCAATGGTTACTTGCCCTTACTGTGAAACAATTGTGCCTTATTTCTAGCCTGAATTTATCTAGGTTTAGCTTTCAGCCATTAGCTCTTGTTATGTCATCATGGCTTTAGATTGTACATGCTTGCAACAAAAGTCAATTGTAAATAGGACCCTAGGGTGTCTGCAAATGGTATTTGAACAAAAGTGGATATCCTGTCCAGATGACCCAAAAGCTGAGGAGTGCAGAAAGGTGAACAGTTTTTTTATTCTATCTGCTATTACACTAAACATGCCTGCCATATAATGTTTGATTTTTAAAGCCTTGCAGTGCTGCTGTCATGAGCAAGGGAGGGAGGTGCAGGTTCTGTTCTTGCCAATGCTAATGTAAATTGTGAAAATAAAAGATCTTTTTCAAATGGTCAACTCATGTGTCTTGTCTGATTTCCAAATGTCTTCGAGTGTCCATTGTCTCACCAAATATGTGCCACGTGTGTTTGTCTGGTATATATATGTATTTCATTCATTAGCTTTCTGCAAGCATTCTGCTGGAGCAAAAACACAGATGTTTTTCCAAATGTGACCTAATTCATCACTTGCATTTCCCCAGTTCTTTTCTTTGCCAAAAATTAAACCACTGAGAAGTGACTTGATTACAGTGACTAAATACCTAAACTAGATATTAAAGGGCTTTTAATCTAGTGAGGGAAGGCATAGCAAGAACTAAAAGCTGGAAGCAGAAGTCAGACCATTCAAATTAGAAATAAGGCACATTTTTTGACAGTGTGGGTAATTAACCATTGAGACAAACTACACAGGGAAGTGGTTGATTCTCCATTTCTTGATATCTTCAAATAAAGACTTTCTGGAAGATATGTTTAAGCCAAACACAAGTTATGCTTTAGCCAAATTCAAGTTATTGGGTTCAATACAAGGGTAACTGTGTGAAACTTAATAGCCTGTGATATACAGGAGGTCAAACTAGATGATTTAATGGTCCTTTCTGGTCTTCAACTCTGTGAATCTATGAAAAGTTTCTTGACACAAGAAACCAAAGGCAGCTTGCAGGTATGCTGGCTGGTTTAGTAGTATGTGTTCTGTAGTGGGCAAGGGATTGTTTTCATTGCAAAAAATAAAGATTTCCTTCAAACTCCCAGAAAATTTCTCCAGGTATCCAGCTTTGGGTTGGGTATGCCAAAGAGATCTTTGCTGTCCAAAGGAATCTCCTCCTGGTGGAGTCAGTTGGGTGCCTTCTACAGTCTACTCCAAACTGTCCAAAACCCCATGCCAGGGTTTAGTGATGGCCTCCCTTGAAGAAATCCAGTCCAGCTCCTCAGGACAAACAGGTACTGGCAATATTACTGAAGACTCTGTTCTTGTCCCTTGTGTTCTTGTAATCCTTTGTAGTGGCACTGGTCTGTGTCTTGGGAGAACATCTTCTGAATTTGCTTTGCCAGCCACTTGTAGCTCTTGGCACTCTGGTGACTACTGTTAAGATGGGACTGGACATGCTCCTCTGTCCTGAAGGTGAGGAAGTCCAGGATTTCCTATAAGACCATGTGGAAGCACAGCGTATGGCTGCTATAAGGTATGTGCCTCTGGGTGTGTGAGCTTGCCATCAGCTGCAATCACCAAGGGGCACCTGAGGAAATAATGTCTGGTCAAGATGACCCTAGCACAGTTGAGAGCAGTGTGGGACAGCAGTGTGAGGACTGCCAGATATGGAATAGAGAGACAAGATAGGCAACATAATATCTTTTATTGGACCAACTTCAGTTGATTCAGCTGTGTGCTGAGCTTGTGTTTGTCAGTCTGTTTGTTTGTTTTGGTTGTTTGAAGGACCGTGTGCTGTGGCTGGCAGTTGGAAGCTGTGAGCTTCAAAGGAAGGTTTGAAAGCTAGAAGCCTCTGGTAAGTGGCTGAGCCTTAATCAGTGGGCGGGGCATTCATACAGGCCAGGGTTTTATAAAGCAGCGCACAAGTGACCAGGGAGCTTTTGCGAACAGGGGCTGCTAACAGGGAGTTTCGCAAGGGAGCAGAAAGGGGGCGAGGGTCCCTTGCCGGTTCTATCTGTTTTCTCTTTATTCCCCTTAATACCTATAAACCAACTACATTCAAAACTTCTTGCTTAAACAACCCTTTCAGCGGACAGGGGGCTGCAGACGGGAGTTTGACAGAGGGAGGCTTACGATGGTTAGGAAGACCCGCAACACCTGTGCCAGCACTGCTTCTGTCTCCTCCACCTGTGCCTGTAGCCAGACAGAGCGCCTGAGCATGGATGCTTCTACCCAGATCCTGGTGTGGTTTTGCAGAGACTGTAACTTGCAATTTCCACTTACTGATATCCAGGCTGGGGGGGACCATCCAATGTGAGAGGTGCCTGCTGGTGGAATCTCTCAGGCAGCAGGTGGGAGAGCTACAGGAGGAGGTGGCTAGGTTGAGGAGCATCCGAATCCACGAGCAATTCCTCGACAGTGTCCGTGTGGAGACAGCTGAGGTAGCTGTCCCAGTACACAGGACTGCTGATACACCACTGGTGGAGGAGGAGATGGCTCAGGATGGACACTGGCAGCTGGTTACTTCTGGCAGCAGGCAGTGCTCCACCCCTGCTCCGAACCCTCCTGCCGTGGTAATAGGTAACTGTTATGCTCTTCTTGATACAGGAAAGAAGGAATCACTCCCTACAGTAAAGGAGAAGAAGCCTCGTACCCCTAAGGCTGGGAGGTCTGCTGCCACCACTGCGAATAGGAAACGTAGGGTAGTGGTGGTCAGAGACTCTCTGCTGAGGGGGACGGAGGCGCCCATCTGTCGCCCTGACATTTCATCTCGGGAGGTATGCTGCCTGCCGGGAGCCCGTATCCGAGATGTTACGGAGGCATTGTCGAGGATTATCCAGCCCTCTGACTACTACCCCATGCTACTCATCCATGTGGGCACAAAGGATACTGCGCGGTGTGACACTGAGCGGATCAAGAGTGACTACAGGGCTCTGGGAGTACGGGTGAAGGAGTTTGGAGCGCAGGTGGTATTCTCTTCAATTCTTCCTGTCAAAGGTAGGGGCCCGGGCAGAGACAGATGCATCATGGAGGTGAATGCCTGGCTGCGAAGATGGTGTCGCCAGGAGGGCTTTGGCTTCCTAGACCATGGGATGCTATTCGAGGAAGGACTGCTAGGCAGAGATGGCGTTCACCTTTCGAGGAGAGGAAAGATCCTATTTGGACACAGACTGGCTAACCTAGTGAGGAGGGCTTTAAACTAGGTTCGACAGGGACAGGTGAGCAAAGCCCACAGGTAAGTGGGGAACATGGAGACCGGGGAGATGGGTCGGAAACGAGAGGGAGTGTGGGCTATATTGTCAGAGAGAAAGGAGGGTCAGGACAAAACTGGGAGGAAAGATCAAACCAGTATCTTAGATGCCTATATACAAATGCGAGAAGTATAGGCAATAAGCAGGAAGAACTGGAAGTGCTAATAAATAAATACAACAATGACATTGTTGGCATCACTGAAACTTGGTGGGATAATACACATGATTGGAATGTTGGTGTGGATGGGTACAGCTTGCTCAGGAAGGATAGACAGGGGAAAAAGGGAGGAGGTGTTGCCTTATATATTAAAAATGTACACACTTGGACTGAGGTAGAGATGGACATAGGAGATGGAAGTGTTGAGAGTCTCTGGGTTAGGCTAAAAGGGGTAAAAAACAAGGGAGATGTCATGCTAGGAGTCTACTACAGGCCACCTAACCAGGTGGAAGAGGTGGATGAGGCTTTTTTTAAGCAACTAACAAAATCATCCAAAGCCCAAGATTTGGTGGTGATGGGGGACTTCAACTATCCGGATATATGTTGGGAAAATAACACAGCGGGGCACAGACTATCCAACAAATTCTTGGACTGCATTGGAGACAACTTTTTATTTCAGAAGGTTGAAAAAGCTACTAGGGGGGAAGCTGTTCTAGACTTGATTTTAACAAATAGGGAGGAACTCGTTGAGAATTTGAAAGTAGAAGGCAGCCTGGGTGAAAGTGATCATGAAATCATAGAGTTTGCAATTCTAAGGAAGGGTAGAAGGGAGAACAGCAAAATAGAGACAATGGATTTCAGGAAGGCAGATTTTGGTAAGCTCAGAGAGCTGATAGGTAAGGTCCCATGGGAATCAAGACTGAGGGGAAAAACAACTGAGGAGAGTTGGCAGTTTCTCAAAGGGACACTATTAAGAGCCCAAAAGCAAGCTATTCCGCTGGTTAGGAAAGATAGAAAATGTGGCAAAAGACCACCTTGGCTTAACCATGAGATCTTGCATGATCTAAAAAATAAAAAGGAGTCATATAAAAAATGGAAACTGGGACAGATTACAAAGGATGAATATAGGCAAACAACACAGGAATGCAGGGGCAAGATTAGAAAGGCAAAGGCACAAAATGAGCTCAAACTAGCTACGGGAATAAAGGGAAACAAGAAGACTTTTTATCAATACATTAGAAGCAAGAGGAAGACCAAAGACAGGGTAGGCCCACTGCTTAGTGAAGAGGGAGAAACAGTAACAGGAAACTTGGAAATGGCGGAGATGCTTAATGACTTCTTTGTTTCGGTCTTCACCGAGAAGTCTGAAGGAATGCCTAACATAGTGAATGCTAATGGGAAGGGGGTAGGTTTAGCAGATAAAATAAAAAAAGAACAAGTTAAAAATCACTTTAAAAAGTTAGATGCCTGCAAGTCACCAGGGCCTGATGAAATGCATCCTAGAATACTCAAGGAGCTAATAGAGGAGGTATCTGAGCCTCTAGCTATTATCTTTGGAAAATCATGGGAGACAGGAGAGATTCCAGAAGACTGGAAAAGGGCACATATAGTGCCCATCTATAAAAAGGGAAATAAAAACAACCCAGGAAACTACAGACCAGTTAGTTTAACTTCTGTGCCAGGGAAGATAATGGAGCAAGTAATTAAGGAAATCATCTGCAAACACTTGGAAGGTGGTAAGGTGTTAGGGAACAGCCAGCATGGATTTGTGAAGAACAAATCATGTCAAACCAATCTGATAGCTTTCTGTGATAGGATAACGAGCCTTGTGGATAAGGGTGAAGCCGTGGATGTGGTATACCTAGACTTTAGTAAGGCATTTGATACAGTCTCTTATGATATTCTTATCGATAAATTAGGCAAATATAATTTAGATGGGGCTACTATAAGGTGGGTGTATAACTGACTGGATAACCATACTCAGAGAGTTCTTATTAATGGTTCCCAATCCTGCTGGAAAGGCATAACGAGTGGGGTACCGCAGGGGTCTGTTTTGGGACCGGCGCTGTTCAATATCTTCATCAACGACTTAGATATTGGCATAGAAAGTACGCTTATTAAGTTTGCGGATGATACCAAACTGGGAGGGATTGCAACTGCTTTGGAGGACAGGGTCATAATTCAAAATGATCTGGACAAATTGGAGAAATGGGCTGAGGTAAACAGAATGAAGTTTAACAAAGACAAATGCAAAGTGCTCCACTTAGGAAGGAAAAATCAGTTTCACACATACAGAATGGGAAGAGACTGTCTAGGAAGGAGTACGGCAGAAAGGGATCTAGGGGTTATAGTGGACCACAAGCTAAATATGAGTCAACAGTGTGATGCTGTTGCAAAAAAAGCAAACATGATTCTGGGATGTATTAACAGGTGTGTTGTGAGCAAGACACGAGAAGTCATTCTTCCGCTCTACTCTGCTCTGGTTAGGCCTCAGCTGGAGTATTGTGTCCAGTTCTGGGCACTGCATTTTAAAAAAGATGTGGAGAAATTGGAAAGGGTCCAGAGAAGAGCAACAAGAATGATTAAAGGTCTTGAGAACATGACCTATGAAGGAAGGCTGAAAGAATTGGGTTTGTTTAGTTTGGAAAAGAGAAGACTGAGAGGGGACATGATAGCAGTTTTCAGGTATTTAAAAGGGTGTCATAAGGAGGAGGGAGAAAACTTGTTCACCTTAGCCTCTAAGGATAGAACCAGAAGCAATGGGTTTAAACTGCAGCAAGGGAGGTCTAGGTTGGACATTAGGAAAAAGTTCCTAACTGTCAGGGTGGTTAAACACTGGAATAAATTGCCTAGGGAGGTTGTGGAATCTCCATCTCTTGAGATATTTAAGAGTAGGTTAGATAAATGTCTATCAGGGATGGTCTAGATGGTATTTGGTCCTGCCATGCGGGCAGGGGACTGGACTCGATGACCTCTCGAGGTCCCTTCCAGTCCTAGAATCTATGAATCTATGAGTGAGACAAGCTTTCAAGCTACAAAGAGCACTTCTTCAGGTCTGGGAAAGTTACTAGGAGTATTACAGCTAAATACAAGATTGAACAGATAGGGAACTTAAATTCATAATTTTGCTAGACACTAAAAATTATGGTCTTAATAAAGACACTGGCTTTATGGCTTATTACAACAATCTGTGACCCACAAACTGCCTTTTGTCCTCTGACTACAGGGGTGTTAACAGTCCACTTCACCTTGAATGGTCCTTTAGAATACATGTTTTAGCTACTACTTGTGCTAAACTACCTTTTTGATCTTGTACTTAGCTGTGAAACTTTTTGTTCCTTTCTCAGACCTGAAAAAGAGTTCTGGGTAGCTCAAAAGCTTGTTTCTCTCACCAAGAGAAGTTGGCCTAATAAAAGATATTACCTCACTCACCTTGACTCTCTAATATCCTGGGACTGTCATGGTTACAACAACACTGCATACAAGATATGAAATAGTTAATCCAAGATACGGATGTGTCCACATGAACCTTATACCAGTATAACTCATTCCAGACTGGAGTTAATTTTGTTTTCAAAGCAGATTAATTAAAGCGGGATAAAAGAGCAGAAAAGGAACTTTTGTGTGTGGACATAAGACAGTTTGTGCTGAAAAAACTTAAAGTTATAGCCGAAAAACTTTCCCATGTAGACAAGCTACTCTAAAACAGCACACTGCAATTAAGTAAAATTATAGGTTAGCAGGATCTTAAGAAATAGGCCATTAACAATGTGGAGGGACGTAATTTCAGAACTGTGAAAGGGGTGAAAGTTTGCAAGAAGGCTGTGTTGAGAAGGTTACTGAGAGAACAGCTAATATGAACCCTACAGTGTAAAAACTTGGCCTGGAATGTTTCCTGGGAAATTTTGCCTTCATTCAGGAAACTACAGTGCACTTGAACGAAGCACAGGAAACTCCAGGGAGGCTCACCAGCACAAACCATTTTAACTAAGTGCTATGTTTTCCAGGAAGCTCAGAACCAGATTTTCAAGTTCTCAGAACCCACTCCTGGGGGCAACAATTTTCAAAGTCACTCATCTCCTATTTATGCCCCTAAATAAAGACCAGATTTTCAAAAAGCTCCACCTTCTTCATGCACTGACTGTGTTGAGATTTTTTGAAAATGTGGCCTCTATTTGGGTGCCTAAGTAGGAGCAGAGCCGTTTGAATCTAGCCCGGCTGTGGGTGTTGAGCCCTCCTGAAAATTCTGGCATAAACTGCCTTCACTGACTGTACTTAAAGCACTATCTCCAACTTGCATTTTCAATGACAACTATTTTAGAACCTTTTATAAAATTGTGCGATTCAACTCCAGTGGGCTTATCCAGGCCTGAAAATGCTACTTACACGACTTCTTGAACATTATGTTCAAAACTTTCACAATATCAACTACTTCCAGCACATTATGAACTCTAGCAATGATAGATAGCTAGAACATTCATATTTGACAGAACCTCTTTAGTCATGCTAAACCGACTTTGATTCCTGGGAGGCTATCAGTATTATAGTACTAATTTATTAGACATGGCTAGATTTAAAATTTTATTTTTGTGCAGTTATTTAAAATTTAAAATGATTAAGTCTAAACCAATTAAATTTCAGTTGATCATTCTCCAAATGCACAAAAAGTTTTATAAAATATGTATAAAGACTCTTTGGAACTTTTATAACAATTTAATCTTCATATAGTGATCAGTCTTTCAAATTGTCATGCCACACAGTAAATATTAAGAAGTAAAAAAGTTGAGATATGATCAGAAGGATACAATATTGAAAATTGATCTGAACTAACTAACTTGAAACTAAAGTAATTGGCCTGTTTCTCGCATATTATTTCCTGCTAATGCATTTTAATAGTCATATCAATCCATTTGATCTCTCCCTTTGGGAATTTTAGTTATTTTCATAATTCAGACTCAAAAGCTATGAGCGCTAATTTTCAGCTGTGCAGACATGAATAAATATGTATGCTGACAATAGGAATTGATTAAATTAAGACAAAATAATTTGAGTGTTAGGATTTGCCTAAATTATTTTGTCATTTTATGCCCAGACAAATACTGTACTTTACTTTTCATTTTTACAGACCTGGCCTCTTTTACTACAAATCAAGTGTCATATCACTTTAATATCTGGTATGTCCTCTTTCGGTGCCTGTGTCTTTTACTTGCAGTGTGATGACCTCACTGTTCTAATAAACCTCTTCCATGTTATAACTTCTCCTAATAAGAATAGTTATATTAAACTAGTGCCTAAAGGCCTCAAAAAATTTTGGGGTCCTTTTGTGCTCGGCATACTACCTTCACAGAGGGAGAGACAGTCCCTGACCTGAAGAGACACAAGAGTGGCAAAGCATGGAAATAAAAACAGGCAGAGAGCTGAAGTGACTTGTCTGTGGTCACACAGCAGAAGAATAGCAGAGCTGATAACAGAATCCAGTACTCCTGACTGTCACTCCAGTGCTCTGTCTACCGAACACACTGCCTCTCCATATCATGCTTTTCTGTGGTAAAGCCCTTTAGTATGGACAGAGTGCTCTTTACCATGAAACTCAGAGTTTCCAAGGAATATTTACTGTTCTTCCTTAAGAAGAGCAGGGGCCTGTGGAGGAGGCTGGGGCACAAGGAAAAGGAAGCTTCAGCCTCAAGGAGGAGATGCCCCTCCATGGTGCACTTTGGTCCTTCCTCCCTCCCTCCTGGCATTAGGGATAACTCTGGGAGTTATGCTGTCATTCTCTTTTTCCTCCTGCCCTGTCAGAGAGGAGAGAGTTGAGTGGCAGTTAATCCCTTGCTAAATGTTTTTGCCATTGGTTTTTCAGCTGTTCTGGACAGAACATGCTTCACACAGTGGATGTACCCTGGCTCTGTTCCCCAGCCATAATGATATGGGTGAGTCATAGAATCATAGGATTAGAAGGAAATGCCATAGTCATCTAGTTCAGTGGTTCTCAACCAGGGGTACACAGAGATCTTCTGGGGGTACATCAACTCATCTAGATATTTGCCTATTTTTACAACAGGCTACATAAAAAGCACTAGGAAGGTCAGAACAAACTAAATTTTATACAGACAGTGACCAGTTTATATTTCTCTATATACTATACACTGAAATGGAAGTACAATATTTATATTCCAATTGATTTATTTTATAATTATATGGTAAAAATGAGAAAGTAAGCAATTTTTCAGTAACAGTGTGTTGTGACACTTTTGTAATTTTATGTCTGATTTTGTAATCAAGTAGTTTTTAAGTGAGGTGAAAGACAAAGACAAATCAGACTCCTGAAAGGGGTACAGTAATCTGGAAAGGTTGAGAACCACTAATTTAGTCTAACCTCCTGTGAAAATGCAGGCTTTGTTGTGTCTAAACCATCCTAGACACATGGCTATCCAGCCTCCTTTTGATAAACTCTAGGGAAGGAGATTCCACAATCTCCCAGAATCATAGAGTCCTCATCATGTGGTGTTGACTATGGAAGGCTTTTAGGGACATATGAGGAAGGAGGGAGGGAGCATGCTAGAGCTGGGTGAAACTTTTAGGCAAAAAAAAAAAATTCACAGCAAAATGCAGATTTGGGTTGATTGAAACATTTTGCAAATACATGTCGAATTCACCAAATTGTTTTTGTCAAAAAACCCCTAAACACAAAAAATCCAAAAGAGTTGAAACATTTAATTGACATTTTCAAAAGACCAATTTTATTTTAAAAATTTCAAAAAGGTTAAAAAAAAACCTCAAAAATGAAAGGAAATGTTTCATTTTGACTCAAATATGTTTCATTTGACCCCAATTTTTTTTAAAACTTTTTAGTTAGGTGATCAATTCGAAGAGCTCTTTCATGTGTATATTGCTCTATTAGGATGGTTAATGGGGAAACTTGGGCTGCAATGTCTTCAGTATACAGATGACACTCGGCTTTATGTTTATGTGCCAAATGATCTAGAAGGAGCAGTTGAGATTGTCCCAGTGTTTGGTGAAGATTGAGGCATAGATAAAAATGAGCTGTCTGAAAATCAATGCAGACAAGACAGAAGAAATGGTGGTAGGTTGGCAGAAATAAACACAAGAGATGGTAGAAATTATATCTGCTTCTAGGATTGAGGCTTTTCATTGCCATTGGTAAATCAAGTGTATAATTTGAGGGTCTGCCTTGGAGATATCCTATCCTATTTCCTAGGACTGGAAGGGACCTTGAAAGGTCATTGAGTCCAGCCCCCTGCCTTCACTAGCAGGACCAAGTACTGATTTTGTCCCAGATCCCTAAGTGGCCCCCTCAAGGATTGAGCTCATAACCCTGGGTTTAGCAGGCCAATGCTCAAACCACTGAGCTATCCCTCCCCCTTTAATTTTTTTTCGCCTTGATAAAGATCAAGTGGCAGCAGAAGTCAAGAGAGCCTTTTATTATTTACACATGGCAAGATGGGTACAGTCTTACATTTTGGATGATGTTTTTGTTATCAACAAGGCTAGACTATTGTAGTGTGCTGCACCTGGGGCTACATCTTAATCTAGTTGAAAGCTGGAACTGGTGCAGAAGGTAGTGATCCACTTGGTGTCACGACTGAGACATAGGTGGTCATACCTAGTGGTCAGAGCAGGAGTTAGGCCAAGTCAAGTACCAGGAAGTCAGAGTCCTAGATAGGCCAGCTGGCAGACCAAGAATCAGGCATCAGGAGGAGTCAGGGTCAGGTTACCGGGAGATCAGAGTCTGAGACAGGCCAGAAGAGAAACTGAGAGTCAGATGTCAGGAGGCAAGCAGGGTCAGGTTACCAGGAGATTAGGGTTGGGCTTCAGGTTACAGATAACAATCAAATAGCAAAATCAAGGACAAACCTGGCTCGGAAGCCAGAGTCTAAGTTCTATTGCAAACAGAGTCTGGAGCAGAGATGGGCAGGCAGTCTGTGTAGTTGCTCAGACAGCTCCCCTTCATGGTTTCCTGATTTGAGTACTGATACCAGTCAATCAATGGGCTGTGAGGGGCTGCCATTCAGGTCGTGCTGGCTGGTATGTCCTGTCAAGCCCAGCCTCACAGGGTCCTCCTGTAGGAGCTTAGTCTAAGCAATGCAGAGGCATCAACAGCCCAGAACCCCCAGGTTCCAGCCCTGCAGATTCTAACATCACCACCTGGGGTGGTGCTGGCCTAGGCTTGTCTGGGTGAGCCTTGTGGAATTCCTTCACCAGGCCAGGACTATGGACATAGGAGGCAGGCACCCCAGTGCGTTCTTGGGGGCCGTAGACTTACCAGTCCACCAGATAATATAGGCATTCACACATCTGTTGTGAATTGAGGATGGCATGTGCTTTGTAGTCTTCATGACCCTGGATTTTGACTGGGGAGGCGGTGGTGTGGTTCGGTCAGGGAAGGGGTTCCCAATGTAGAGCTTCAGAAGGGAAACATGTAAAACTGGATGTATTTTGAGAGACTGGAGAAGCTGGAGTTTGAAGGTAACCAGGTTAGTTTGCTGGCATATCAGAAAGGGTCCCAGGAACTGGTGGTCCAATTTTCAGGACAGTTGCCTGGTCTGGAGGTGTTTGGCAGTGAGCCATACTGTCTGACCTACCATAAATAGTGGAGCTTGTCACCAATGGTCCATATGCCTTTTGTAGGCCTCCTTCTCCTGTTCAAAGTGGTTCTTGAGTTCTTCCTGAATGAGCTGGATCTGTTGGACCCAGTCAGTGGCAGCAGAGTTCGAGGAAGCTGCTGGTAATGCCAGGTAGAAGCAGGGGATGGAACCTGTAATTAGCAAAGAAGAGGCTCAGACATGTAAAGGAATAGTTAGCATTGCTGTAAGAAAACTTTGCATATGGCAGGAGCATGGACCAGTTATCCTGATTATAATTCACAAATCGCTTAAATTACTGCTCCAGTACTTGGTTCACCCATTCTGTTTGTTAATCCATTTGCGGATGATATGTGGGAGAAGTTGGAGATTAATCCCCTATAAAAATTCACAAAGCCCAGGAAGTGCTGTAGTTCCTGGAGGGTCTGGAGTGCTGTCCAGTTGCGAATGGCTTCCACCTTTTGCGTATCCATCTGGACTCCCTCTGGAAAGATGGTGTACCCCTGAACAAATTCAATGGTGGCGTGGTCAAAGGTTTACTTTTCCAGTTTAGCATACAGCCTGTGCTTCCAGAGTCTCCTCAGGACAGACCAGACATGGTAGTAGTGCTGCTCTGGGTTTTCAGAAAACACCAGTATATCATCGAGGTAGCTAATCACATGCTGGTCCATAATATCCCTGGAAACATCATTTACAAAATGTTGAAATGTTGCAGAGGCATTGGTTAAGCCAAACAGCATCACCAAGTATTCAAACTGCCCATATTGGATACAAAAGGAGGTCTTCCATTTTTGTCCCCAGGCCTTATGAGCACTAGATTGTATGCCCCCTGAAGATCTAGTTTCATGAAGATCCTGGCAGTCTTCAGGTGGTCCTGCAATTCCAGAATGGGATACCACTTATGAACAGTCAGTTGATTCAATGTGTGATAGTCTATGCAGAGGCATAGTGACCTGTCCTCCTTCTTCACAAAGAGGACTGGTACCCCCACTGGAGAGGTAGATCACCAAATGAAGCCCTTGGTGAGGTTTTCCTGGATAATCCCATGTAGTGCATCCATCTCAGTTTCAGACATGGAGTATATCCATCCATAGGGCACCTTTGCCCCAGTCATAGTCTCTGTGTGGGGGTAGCGAGTCTGCATTTTTCTTTTTGAATACATCCAAGTAGTTGTGGTACTTGCCCGGGAGACTGAGGTTTTGGCTTGGAGCTGCTTCTCCCTGGCTAGCGCCCACCATCTAAGATTCAACTTCGAAGGGTCTCCTCTCATCCTTGGGCCCTAGGCATGGGTCACATGGGGGGTGGGGGTTGGTTGCTTCTTTGGAAGCATTCTTTCTGACAGTATTTGGAGGAGAAGCTAATGCTCTTCTGCCACCAGTAGATACACTTCACCTAAGGAATGCCAAGAATTATCGGGAAGAGTGGGGAGTGGATCACATTGAAGCATATTGTTTCTTCCATTCTGGCCTCTAAGAGGGCAATCTCTTGAGTCACCAGTCCCGATGATGGGGTGACCCATCAATCATCTCTACCAGGTTTGATGGGGGTTTCAGCCAGAGGGGGATATGAAGAGTTGTGGGTGCCTAAGTATCTATAAAGTTGGCTGCAGCCCTGGAGCCTGTCACTGCTAGTTATGGGGGGGATCTGCTGTGCCTGCCCCCAGACCTGCAACTGCACTAGCAACTGGAAATGCAGGGAGGCACCAGGGTTCCCACGTCAGATTCTACTTGAGGGCTGGGGGATGGTTCCAGTGCATGGAGCTCTGGTGGTGCCCAGGCTATGCTCCCCTACTGGGCCTGGGCTGGTCCATTTCCTGAGCTGGGCAAGAGGCAAGGACGTGTCCTGGTCTCCCACAGTAAAAACAGAACTTCAGCTGTCATTGATGCTCTCTGTCCTCTGTGGTCAGACATCGGTGACCCAGGTTGACCTGTATGGATTCAGGACTCAGTTCTACAAGCCTAGGTGTGGATGGCAGCATGGAGGTGTTGGGCTATCCCTCCTTTCCTCATTCTGTGCCTTCCAACCAAAAGTCAATGTGCAGGGCAAGGTCAATAAAGGCACCAAGGTGGGTGGGGTTTTTCATGTGGGCTAACTCATCTTTTACCTCATTATTGAGCCCCCACAAGAATTGGTAAAGTTGAGCTGCCTCATTCCATTCAACATCAAACACAAGCCATCAGAAATGGATGGTGTAGGAAATGGCCAGCCCTTGCCCTGGTGAAGTTTCCAGAGGGTGGCCGCTGCAGAGCAGATATGATGCAGGTCATCAAAGATGGTCATGAAGGCTTTCAGGAAGGCATCCCAGTCAGAGAGCTCTGGGCTGTCCTGCGCCAACAGGGTGGAGGACCAATTGAGCACTTAGCTGGAGAGCAGGCTGACTACCAGCCCCATCTTAGTCTGGTCTGTGGGGTATGCTCGGGGTGGAGCAGGAAGAGCAGCCTGCATTGGTTCAGGAATTCCTGGAATTTCCGACAATCCCCATTAAACCATTCTGGCAGTGGCACCGTGGGGGCTAGTTCCAGTGATGTATGGTCTGTTTGGGCATGTAGTGTCACCATTTCTCCCTGTGAGTGTGCGAGCTGCTTACGTATGGACTGTGCTTCGACATTGAGCTGCACCACTTGATCCTGAAACCAGGCTCATTGCTCGTGCAGGGTCCGTATGTTGAGTGCACAATGCATAGCAGAGGTCTGTAGAGCGAGGTTCTCCACCTGCAGACAGGTGACTTGATCCTGTAGGTCCGAGGCCCTCAGGGATCCACTGGCTGGAGAGATGCCCACCCCTTCCATCATCTGTGGATAGACTGGATGTATTTGCATGGGGCGTGAAGGTGGTCTGAGCAAACTGTCACAACCAAAACCTGGGTAGTTAGACCTAGTGGTCAGAGCAGGAGTCGGGAGTCAGGTTGAGTCAAGTACCAGGAGGTCAGAGTTTGAGACGTGCCAGTGAGCAGTCCGAGAATCAGGCATCAGGAGGCAGACAGGATCAGGCTACTAGGGACAGGCGCAGATTAAAGACAGCAATCAAATAGCGAAGTCGAAGACAAACCAGCATCAAAGCCAGAGTCTGGGTCTATTGTAAACAGTGTCTTGAGCAGAGATAAACAAGCAGTCTATGTTGTTGCTCAGACAGCTCCCCTTCATGGCTTTCTTCTTTAGGTATTGGTACTGGTCAATCAGTGGGCTGTGAGGGGCTGTTACTCAGATCCTGCTGGGTGGTACTTCCTGGTGAGCCTAGCCTTACAGCCTGATGCAGAGGCATCAGCAGCCAGGAATCCCTTTAGTGCCTGGTTCCAGCCTTGCAGGGTCTAGAACAGGGATGGGCAAACTACGGTCCGGCCTGTGAGCCATTTTAAGTCGGCCCTCAAACTCCTGCTGGGAGCCGGGTCGGGGCTGCACCACGCAGTTCCTGGAAGCCACAGCATAGCCCTGCTTTGAGGGTCGGGAGCCTCTCCATGCCTAGGAGCCGGAGAAGGGACATGCCACTGCTTCCGGGAGCCACTTGAGGTAAGCGCCGCTCGGAGCCTGTACCCCTGAGCCTCTCCACACGTCTCAATGCCCTGCCCCAGCTCTGATCTCCCTCCCACTCTTCAAACCCTTCGATCCCAGCACGGAGCACCCTCCTGCACCCAAATCTCTCAGCCCCTCCCCAGAGCCCGCACCCCCAGCCAGAACCTGCACCCCTTCCTGCATCCCTGCCCCAGCCCTGATCCCCCTCGGTCCCAGCACAGAGCACTCTCCTACACCCCAAACTCCTCATCCCCAGCCCCACCCCGGAGCCCACACCTCCAACCAGAGCCCTCACCCCCTCCTGCACCCCAACCCCAATTTTGTGAGCATTCATGGCCCGCCATACAATTTTTATTCCTCGATGTGGCCCTCAGGCCAAAAAGTTTGCCCACTCCTGGTCTAGAACATGGTACAGTTACTGTGTTATAGAGAATACATGCCACCTCTGCTAGAGGATTTACACTGCTGAGTTTGGTGGCACCTTAAAGACTAACAGATTTATTTGGGCATTTATTATGCATTTATTTATTAATTATTATGCATTTATTATGCCAAAATAAATCTGTTAGTCTTTAAGGTGCCACCAGACTCCTCGTTGTTTTTGTGGATACAGATTAACACGGCTACCCCTCTGATACTGCTGAGTTGTGAGCTTTCAACTAAAGTTTAGGTGGTTTGTTTTAATCTTTAAATGGTCCGGGACTAGGCTACCTGAGAGACACTCCCCCACGACATACTGCCACAGCTACAATCAATAGAGGTGCTGATGCTAGATCACCCTTGATATAATAGAGTGGGCAGCAACAAAACAGTTTCCATAAGGGCCCCAGGAGTCTGGAATTCCTTCCCACCACTTATTCATTTACTGACATTCTGGGCAGGTTACAAGGCCTATTTGTTTCACCTGGTCTTTGAACATAGGTAGGGGAATTTCAAAATGAATGGGGATATTAATATTTAATTACAATCTGCTGCTTGCTACATGGGATGAGCTGATTAAAATGTATTTGGTTTGTAACATTAAATAATTGTCAGGGTGCTCAAAGCCTGAGTAATATCACTTTTTATTATTTTTATAAGATGAACACAAATAAATGAATTAAAGAATCATTTTAGCCCATTTGCCAACTGCTTACTTTGTAGGGGGTGAGAGAGCTCAGGGGTTTGAGCATTGGCCTGCTAAATCCAGGGTTGTGAGTTCAATCTTTGAGGGGGGCCATTAGGGAGCTGGGGCAAAAATCTGTCAGGGACAGTACTTGGTCCTGCTGTGAAAGCAGGTGACTGGACTCAATGACCTTTCAAGGTCCCTTCCACTTCCACAAGATAGGTATAGATAGGGTTATGAGGAAACTTCACCATATGGGTAGGTTGTTCTGCAGTTGTCCATTATGTAGTTTCTTTTAATTTCCTTTAAAACATCTGGTTCTGGCTACTGTTGGAGATTGGATCTCAGATTAGATCTGTTACATTAGTAATGGGACTCTGCAGACAAGCAGAGTTGTAAGAAGCACAGATGTATTCAGTATGTTCTGAGAGGCCACAGTTACATTCTGAAGCTCTGCTGTGTGACTCCCAGCTACTCCTAGGAACCAAATCAAAGCTTTCATTAGCCTCTGTTCACTCGTTAATCTCAGTCCCTCTGGAAACGTGATCCTCTTTATACAGTTCCACTCATTTTACTAAATCTTTCCTATTTTACAAACACATTAACAACTAACTTCCAGTCCTACAAAATACGGTTAGGCCCAGAAGTTACTAGCTGTAACTGTGCCTTAGTCTTAGTGGGTCACAACTGAGGATGCCAAATTCAGGAATAACTGCTGAGAAATAGGGCAAACACAACCCAAAACTGGTGGTTATTCTTTTATGATATACCAAACCAGCCACAAAAAGTAAACTCCTGTTTCACCACACTGGCTAACAAGAAAACATAATGGCAGTTTCCTCAGGCATTCCAGTTCTTATATCACCACCAAAAACACTGGATTCAGAAATGAGTGGTTCTTTACAACCAGTTTAATCAAATAATAGGTTCTTTTGATCCCAAAGGACCAGCTACAATCCCAGGTCAATATATAACTTTGATCTTACCCAAAAATCACGCTGATGCCAATCTTTTAGTATCTAAAATCTAAAGGTTTATTTATAAAAAGAAAGAAAGGTGAGAGTTAAAATTGGTTAAAGGAATCAATTACATACAGTAATGGCAAAGTTCTTGGTTTAGGCTTGTAGCACTGATGGAATAAACTGCTGGCTTTAGTCAAGTCTCTGGAGTACATCCATAGATTGGATGGGTCATTCAGTCCTTTGTTTAGAGCTTCAGTTTGTTGCAAGGTTCCTCCAGAGGTAAGAAGCAGGACTGAGGACAAATTGGAGGTACTTCCAGAGCCTTTTATAGTTTTTGCCATGTGGAGGGCATTGTTCTTACAACAATTTTTGTAATTGTTTCTTTTAAGATCCAGCAAAAAGCCTAAGTTCAAATGTATTTCCTTTCTTTTTGTTTTTAATAAATTTTACCTTTTTTAAGAACAGGATTAGATTTTTGTGTCCCTAAGAAGCTTGTGCATATGTTGTTTAGTTAGCTAGTGGCAACAGCTAATTTCCTTTGTTTTCTTTCTCAGCTCTTCCCCAGAGGCGGGTGAAAAGGCTTGAGGGTACCCCACAGGGAGGAATTCCCAAATGCTCCTCCCTGGGCTGAAGGGGTTTTTTGCATTTGGGTGGTAGCAGCGTTTACCAAGCCAAGGTCAGAAAAAAGCGGTAACCTTGGGAGTGTAATACAAGCCTGGAGTGATAAGTATTAATTTTTAAAATCCTTGCGGGCTCCCATCCTCTGCACTCAAAGTACCAGAATTGGGATTCAGCCTTAACAACTTCAATCTCCCTGGACATTCAGTAACAGAGTTAAAAGTAGCCATTCTTCAACAAAAAAACTTCAAAAACAGACTTCAAAGATAGGTTTCAGAGTAGCAGCCATTTTAGTCTGTATCCGCAAAAAGAAAAGGAGTACTTATGCTCAAATAAATTTGTTAGTCTCTAAGGTACCACAAGTACTCCTGTTCTTTTTGCAGACTTCAAAGAGAAACTTCAGAGCTACAATTCATTTGCAAACTTAACACTATCAATTTGGGCTTGAATAGGGACTGGGAATGGCTGGCTCACTACAAAAGCAATTTTCCCTCTCTTGGTATTGATACCTTCTCATCAATTATTGGGAGTGGACCACATCCATCCTGACTTTATTGGCTTCAACATTGGTGCTCCACTTGTAAAGTAACTTCCTTCTCTTCATGTGCCAATATATATTTATGCCTTTATCTGTAATTTTCACTCCATGCATCTGAAGAAGTGTGTTTTTGCCCACAAAAGCTTATGCCCAAATATATCTGTTAGTCTTTAAGGTGCCACCAGACTCCTTGTTGTTTTTGTGGATACAGACTAAAACGGCTACCCCTCTGATAACTAATCCTGTTCCAGACTGCTCCTACTTATATCTTTCTGATGTCATACACAACTGGCAATGGTCCCCAGTGCTGCAAACTATTCAATCCCACATCAGGGAATCATCCAGAGACCTTCAGAATTACACCTCCAAAGTTTAGAATGCTGTCATATAGTGGGCTGTCTCTTCCCCCTTATATTGGTCAGCTTCAGAGTGCAGCTTCTTCTTTGCCCTGCTCCCCCAATTAGATAAAATAACATTTTTACTTTTCTACTTCTATCATCTTCCTGCATACTTGGCTTAAGGCTCTTGTCTTCAAAATCTGGGTGCCTAAAGGCTTCAGGCCTAGTGTCATGATTTACACTGATTATTGCTGCATTTGGAGCCTTAAAGGAATAATTTAGACTAGGATTTAAGATGAGATGCTGGCATGTTAGCTAACTTGCTAACTCATTTTAAAAGTCTGGCTTAGAAAAGGCAAATAATAACGCAAAACTGTTTGATTAAAGCCTAGTCTTCCCCTAACCTGTACTAACATCACACCTTTTAAATCCTACTTTAGACAAGGCTTTAGGATTAGTTTTGACTAGGAAAAGTGCCCAAGTTTAGATCAGGCTTAGTTAACATGTAGCTAAACCTGATCTAGAAGTGACCTACTTTCTAGTGTACATTCATTATTATTGAGAATTCCACCATTTCCATCTAGTAATTGGACCACTGTTAGGATTCTTTTTGTTCCTAATATACTTTAAAACTCCTTCTTATTGTCCTTAACTCTGCTGGCCATAGATTTCTCCCTGTTCCCTTTTGCTTCCTTTATCAATTTTTTACAATTCCTAAATTCTGATTTATATTCATTACTATCAACTTCCTCTCTTTTCCATTTGTTATATAATTTTTATAGCTGCTTTCCCTTATCCTCTAGGCCAGGTTGGTTTTTAACCATTGTAGCCTTCTTTCTCAGTTGTGTGATTGAAAGTTAAGGCCTTCTCTATACTACTGCTTAAGTCGACGTAAGTTACATCTCTCAGGGGTGTAAACCTCCCTCCCCAGAGTGACAGCTTACATTGACTTAACCTGGTGTCTACACCACGCTATGTTGGTTGGGAGATGCTTTCCCATCAACATAGCTTCCGCCTCGCGTTGAGGTGGATTAATTACATCAACAGGAGAATGCTCTTCTGTCAATTCATCATGTCTTCACCAGACCTGCTAAATTGATACCACTACATCGATTGCAGCGGCACTGATTTAGACAAGTCCTCAGACTCAGGAATGGGAACTCAATGATATGATATGATATTGTCAAAGAACACAAACTAGTTTTATTTTTGTTTTATTTTCATCTGCTAGAGGTGAAACTGCATACACTTGTTAATGTGTGCTTTGTGTTTTAAACTTCCTGTAGTATTACATCACCTATAACAGATGTTAAGAAACCCCATAAATAATAGCCCCATTAAATTCTCTTTTCACTAACTAAACAGTTTTTTAACTTTTCATTTATAGTAGTGTATTGATCTGAGATTACTTCTACTGAATTTACTTTACTGTTTCAGTCAGTGTAACAGAGAATGCTGCTAACACCATAATTCATTCTTGTTTGGCCTAGCACTGAAGCACTCAGTTGAAATCAGTGTAACTATCTTACAGTCAGGTCTGGGGGGTAATTTGGAACCAATACAGATGGAGAGCAGAAAGCACTTTTAAAATATTCCAAACAGATTTGCTTACCAAAACAGCACAGAATAATTCATTATACAATACTTCATTTACACTTTAATTTAAATGACATTCAAAGCAAAAAAATACAGTAAATAATGAGCAAAAGATAAAGAAACAATATAATAATTTTAAAAATCATTTAGAGACCGAGGATGGTGTTATAGGTGTGTGGGATCTTTCTCTAGGCCATAAAAGCTACTTTGTTATCCCTGCAGAAGACTCAGTTAGCTCTTTAACCTGTAGCATTTAGGTGGGAGGGTAAGGAATCAGTGGTCCTCATAAGCTGTTCTACAGTGGCTTGCATACTTGAGTACTGGACCATGTACATGCTTGCACATGCTCCCCATATGCATACTGAGGCCTTGTTTACACTACAGAGTTCTGTTGATGCAAGTTGTGCTGACTATCAATAACCAGTATAATTACATCACTTGTGCATGTTCACAAAACACTCCTTCCCAGCAGAGCACGTCCACATTTGATGCTCTACCATTCACTGAAAGAACAGTGCACTGTGGGTAGCTATCCCACTGTGCTACTCGCCACCTTCTGCAGCTAGGAGTTGTGGGAAGGTGGAGTGGATTACAGTGCATCATTGGTGCGGGCTCAACATCCCAGGATGCCGTTTTTTTCCGTCCCATCATTCCAAGGGCTTCCGACTGTGTTTTGTGGCATTTTTCAGTGTCCCATGTTTACTATACCCCTGCCATCTCTGACTGAAAGGATGGATCCTGCAGTGCTCTTTATTGTTGTGGTCTCTGTTATGAACACATCAGGGCTGGTCATGCAGTATATCATGAGCACCCAATTTAAACAGAAATCAGAATTTCCTGACCTGCTGTGTGCCATGGAAAGAAACAACACCAGATTACTTTTGCCATTCATGGAGCAGTTGAACACAGTGGCCATCACTTTTGGGCTCAGGAAACAAGCACTGAGTGCTGGTATTGCATCATTATGCAGGTCTGGGATAAGAGCAGTCACTACAAAACTTTGGGATGTGGAAAGCCACCTTCCTGGAGCTGTGTGCAGAGCTCACCCCAGCACTGTGGTGCAAGGACACCAAAATGAGAGCTGCCCTCTCAATGAAGAAGTGCTTGGTGATTGCTGTGTGGAAGCTGTTAACTCCAGACTGCTATCAGTTTGGAGTTGGGAAGTTGATCATTGGGGCTGCATTAACACAAGTGTACAGGGCCATTAATTGCATCCATTTCACTGACATCAACGCAGGGTGGTTCAGGAAGGTGCATGACACACGCATCTTCAGGAACACTGCCCTGTACAGAAAGCTGCAAGCAGGGACTGTGTTACACTGTGTCATACTGATTTCAACTGAGTGTTTCAGTGCTAGACCAAACAAGAATGCATTATGGTGTTAGCAGCATTCTCTGTTACACTCACTGAAATAGTAAAGTAAATTCAGTTGAAATATGATCTCCCACAGTATTCTTGCCAGTTAAAGAAGTATGGGCTGGATGAATGGACTATAACATGGATAGAAAGATGGCTAGATCATCGGGCTCAGTGGATAGTGATCAATGGCTCCATGTCTAGCTGGCAGCCGGTATCAAGTGGAGTGCCCCCAAGGTCGGTCCTGGGGCAGATTTTGTTCAATATCTTCATTAATGATTTGGAGGATGGCGTGGACTGCACCCTCAGCAAGTTTGCAGATGACACTAAACTGGGCTGGAGGGTAGGGATAGTATACAGAGGGACCTAGACTAATTAGAGGATTTGGCCAAAAGAAACCTGATGAGGTTAAACAAGGACAAGTGCAGAGTCCTGCACTTAGGACGGAAGAATCCCATGCACTGCTACAGACTAGGAACCGAGTGATTAGGCAGCAGTTCTGCAGAAAAGGACGTAGGGGTTACAGTGGACAAAAAGCTGGAAATGAGTCAACAGTGTGCCCTTGTTGCCAAGAAGGCTAATGGCATTTTGGGCTGTATAAGGAGGAGCATTGCTAGCAGATCAAGGGATGGGATGTCACAGGCCCAAGGACTCCCTCCCTCAGGGGGTGCCATGGGGAGGCAAATCAGCATTGTATGTTGCTACCGTGGTTGAAAGCATCGCAAGGCATTTCAGGGGAGAGCCAAAGGTGTGAATGTGGAATGGAAGATTCCTTGCAGGGTGCAAGAGGCCAAGAGGGGGAAAGAAGGAAGACAGCAGAGAATGGGTTAACTCGGCACTTCAGCTAGCTCCGTGTGGAGATAAAACGCTGGCCCTGGCCCAAGGTCATGGGCTAGATGAGAAATCTACAGCTGCCTAGTCATGAGAAGAGGAGAACTAAGTTGAGCAGAGCTGCAGAAATACAAGTGAGAAGAGTGAGAGCGAATGAAGCGGTGACAGCGAAGGCCAACAGGAGGGAAAACAAAGTCTCCGGAGCCGGTGTGTTTTGGGCAGCCAAGAAGGCCACAGCAAGCCAATTGGGACTGGCACAAAGAGCACCAGGCACAGAGGGCCCTGGACGACAACGCCCTCAAAGGAACCCAGGACTTAAAACCCATCCGAGAGCCCAAGCAAGGCAGAGATTACAGCGGACCCCAGACGACCTTGCGCCAGGACAGAACTCCTGTCCACCCTTCCCCCTCTTCTTCTTACATTACACCCATGCTTGGCCAGCCGTGGATAGAGTGTGTGTGTGTGAGTATGAAAGTGGGTTAGGGCTTGGGGCATTAACGCTTTCTTCCTTCCTCTGAGTGACGTGGGGAACACCCATCACTTTCCGCTGTTATTTTATTAATGAAGTTTTAAAATTTAAGCCCTTGGTGTGTTTCGTCATCTCCTCCCCAAACGATCCTGTGGCCTCAGCCTGATCACCTGATGCTTCAGGCAGATTGGTAACTGAAATCTGTCACAGTGATCATTCCCCTCTATTCGGCATTGGTGAGGCCTCATCTGGAGTACTGTGTACAGTTTTGGGCACTACCCTACAAGAAGGCTGTGGGAAAAATTGGAAAGAGTCCAGTGGACAGCAACAAAAATGATTAGGGGCTGGAACACATGACTTTTGAGGACAGGCTGAGGGAACTGGGATTATTTAGTCTGCAGAAGAGAAGAATGAGGGGGGATTTGATAGTCACTTTCAACTACCTGAAAGGGGGTTCCAAAGAGGATGGATCTAGACTGTTCTCAGTGGTAGCAGATGACAGAACAAGGAGCAATGGTCTCAAGTTGCAGTGGGGGAGGTTTAGGTTGAATATTAGGAAAAACTTTTTCAATAAGAGGGTGGTGAAGTACTGGAATGGGTTACCTAGGGAGGTGGTGGAATCTTCTTCCTTAGAGGTTTTTAAGGTCAGGCTTGACGAAGCCTTGGCTGGGATGATTTAGTTGGGGATTGGTCCTTCTTTGAGCAGAGGGTTGGACTAGATGACCTCCTGAGGTCCCTTCCAACCCTGATATTCTATGACTTTCTTTCCAGATCAGAAGATTCCAGTGGGGGATGTTGAAATGCACATAGTGATCCTGAGAGACCCAGAGTACCCCTTACTCCCATGGCTCATGCAGTCTTACACAGGAAACCTGGACAGCAGCAAGAAGTGCTTCAACAATAGGTTAAGAACATGCAGAATGACCATACAATGTACCTTTGGCAGATTAAAAGCACGCTGGCACTGCCTTTATGGCAGGTTAGGCCTAAATGAGGAAAATATTCTCATGGTCATAGCCACCTACTGCATGTTTCATAATATTTGTGAGGTTAAGGGTGAAAAGTTTACCCCAGCGTGGAAGTGGATCTGGTTGATTTTGAGCAGCTGATACCAGGGCTATTAGAGGGGCACAATGGGGGTCTGTGACAGGTTGTCCCCCATTAAGATGCCAACTGATGTGCTGAGATACCACTGAGTCAGCCTGTTCTGCCAGCCTGAGCATCCTTTTTATCTGTCTTGCTGAGCCAGGCTATTAATCCTTCTCCAGCACACACACACAGGCAGGGCCACACCCAACTGTAGAACGACACAGACTGATATCAGCTCTGGGAAGACTCAGCTTAAGGGACTTACCTCAGCACACAGGGCGTCCACCTCCTTTGGAGTGCAGACCCAAAGGTATATTGTCTTACACTGTAGAGAAATCTATACAATGTAAGCTCATAAATTTGCCTCCTCACTCAATGTGGAGGAAGATATGCACAACTTCTTGCCCCTCCTCCCAGTTAGAAATTACAGAAACTGGGTTTAATAATAAACAAAATAAATTTTATTAACTATAAAAGGCAAATTTTAAGTGGTTAAAGGAGTACCAAACAGAACAAAGCAGATTACTGAGCAAAGAAAACAAAACATGCAAACTAAGCTTGATTCACTAAAGAAACGGGTTACAAAATGTAAATTCTCACCCTAAATATTGAATTTAGGCAGGATGCAGAGTTTCTGTAGCTCAGAGTTCCAGTTATATTTCTTTTCAGACTGGATCTCTGTCTCAATCTGGGCTCCCCCATGGCCTGACCTTCAGTTGTCTTTAGCAGTCTTTCTTCTTGGGCAGACAGGCCATGGAGTAGAGTCCCATTTGCCTTCCTCTCCACCCTTAAATAAGGTTTACATCAGGCGGGAATCCTTTGTTTCCCAAACTTGACCCCCCTCACCCTTTTAGTGGAAAGTTACAAGAAGTCCAAGATAATGTTTAGTATCAGGTGACAAGACCACCTGACTTAGTAGTGTCACAGTCACGTCCCAGGACGCCTCCCAGGAGAGAGAGAGAGATTAGTATTTTCCCTGTCTTGTTGTTCCTTCCTAATGGCCCATCAAATCTGATGGCCTGTCGTCTGGTGGGTGTCCTCCCAATACACACCCAGTTGGAATAGTTACATGGCCCGTATTCCTAACTTTAGATACAGAAATGATACATGGATACAAATTGGATAATCACATTCAGTAAATCATAACCTTCCCAATGATATCTTACATGAGCCATCTTGCATAAAGTACATCTCGGTTATATCATATTCGTATCATAAGCATATTTCCATAAAGAATATGGAGTGTAACATCACAGGAGCAGCCAGATACTGGGGCTATTAGAAGGGCACAATGAGGGGGCTATTTGAATCAGGTAGGCTTTGAGGCACCATTTTGACAATGAGCATCAGTAATGTGTCTTTCTAAACAGCACTCTGCGATGCTTGGTTATCTTGCTGTATTGCATGAAAATTTTGATGATTCCTGACTCTGCTTTATACTCAGGAAATGATCAAATTGCCACTGTGTGTTAATTCCAGCAGCAACCACTGTGTGTAGGAGACAAATAAAGATTGCTTATTTTTCAGAGAGTTTGTTTTTATTAAATACCAATTAACAACACACACAAAAGGCTTGGTGGGAAAGGAGATAATAATGAAGAGCAGTGTAGGTTCTTATAGCTGTGTGTAAGTCCATCTATCATTTTGGAAGCTGCCCAAAGGGGTGGAATGAATGGGGTACTGAGATAGGCTGGAAAGTTGCAAGGAATGTGTGGGAGGAATTTGGGCAGCATGGAAAGCAGTTCAATATTGGCAGCGAGAGGGCGGGGATGAGAGCATACATGTATTCTGCCGGCAGCATAATTAAGGACTTTAACATATCTATTTGCCTCCATCACTTTTACCATCCACTCCTGGCCCATTAAAATTCACTCCTGGCTTCCCTTTCTGTTCTGACGGTCTATTTTGTAACTTTCTTTTAAAGTCTCTCTCCACGCCCTGCATTCTTGTTTTTGGCCTCTTAGGATTGGAGCATGTCAAGGCTGCTTCCCCACTCTGAACTTTAGGGTACAAATGTGGGGTCCTGCATGAAAACTTCTAAGCTTAACTACCAGCTTAGATCTGGTCCACTGCCACCACTCCCAAATGTGCTAATTCCCTTCCCTGGGTAGCCTTGAGAGACTCTTCATCAATTCCCTGGTGAATACAGATCCAAACCCCTTGGATCTTAAAACAAGGAGAAATTAACCAGCCCCCCTCCTACCTTCCACCAACTTCTGGTGGATCAAGATCCAACCCTCTTGGATCTAAAAACAAGATAAAATCAATCAGGTTCTTAAAAAGAAGGCTTTTAATTAAAGAAAAAGGTAAAAATCATCTCTGTAAAATCAGGATGGAAACTAACTTTACAGGAACAACAAGGAGTCTGGTGGCACCTTAAAGACTAACAGATTTATTTGGGCATAAGCTTTCGTGAGTAAAAACCTCACTTGTTCGGATGCATAGCGAAGAAGTGAGGTTTTTACTCACGAAAGCTTATGCCCAAATAAATCTGTTAGTCTTTAAGGTGCCACCAGACTCCTTGTTGTTCCTGTAAAGTTAGTTTCCATCCTGATTTTACAGAGATGATTTTTACCTTTTTCTTTAATTAAAAGCCTTCTTTTT